>NC_056747.1:1022958842-1023088842 GCF_019279795.1 Protopterus annectens
TATATATATATATATATATATATATATATATATACACAAAACTACAGAAATTATCTTCTAGGACTAGCAGAGGTGAATAATCTACAGACCAGATGTTTGAGTGCTTTTGTTCTTTTAATACTAGAGCTTCATCAGAAAATAAATAAATAAAAACATTTGTGCAGTACAATAAATAGGATAGAGTATACTGTAAAAGCAGCCAATCAAGTAGTGAGACTGCAAAAAGGCAGCAACTGTAAAGCAAAAGGGATATTTAAACAATGCACTACTAATATGCCAGGTGGGGTAGTTCAAAGATAAACCAGTAATACACTAGCTATGGTATTTAAATAAGTAAACAATGGTGTGAAAACAAACAGTCCATTTTCAATTACCACAGACTATATATAGCTATGCATATATATCACACACACACAAACATACTTAACCTCCCAAAGGGCAGCCACACACACACAGGTACATTAATGTGGGCACGTTCATGCCCCTACAGATGCAGACACACACACACACACACACACGCACACACACACACACACACACACACACACAATTCCCTGATGCAAAGTTCAGGTCATATTACAAGCCGAGACCATTATCAAAGTATGTGAATGGATTTACATTGTTAAAAGTTACTGTTTACTTTTCCCCTAGTGAAAACTTGAACTCAGAAGGTAGATTCCACTGTAGCATGCTAAGCTGATGCCGCTTTCCAGCGGAGAGCACATGGCTAATTTGCATTAGTTGCTCCCTCAGACTGCTACGTTTGTGCATGGCTTTGCCAAGGGGAGTGCTGTGCATGTTATTGCAAATATCAGTGGAAAACTGTGGTGTGAGAGCAATCTCTGAATTGCTCAGGCTTACCGCAATGCAAAACCTAATGTGTTAAGGCTTGTGTACTGCAGTAAACCCTTCTGAATCTCAAGGAAAATATTTAGCAAACAATAAACATCATGCAGATAATTTGGCTGAAAAGTGTGCTGTCATAGTGTTTTATATTATAAATGTTGTTTAACTTTAAGGCAGACAGGTACACTTCCTCATATTACCTGGCAAGATTTTCACAGGGTGTGTTGTATATATATATATATATATATATATATATATATATATATATGGGAGAGCTGATTAAGGTCAAAACTAAAACTTGTTTGGTCAGCATCTGTTTAGCTGACATAATGTGGTTGACTAAGTAGAATGTTGACAGGAGGGCGAGATCTACAGTCCCCTGGTAGAGGAATATACCCTCTTCCTTAGGAATTGTGTGATCTTGGAGTTAGAATATATAATTAATAGGTGGTGTGGTGGGTGCAGGAAGGCATGCCCCCTGCAAGAAATGATACTTTGTTTTTTTTTTGTAACGTTTTGCATGTGCCATGATTAATTCTCAGCTAATGTGTAAGTAGCATGTTAATATGTACAGTGGATATAAAAAGTTTACACACCCCTGTTAAAATGCCAGGTTTTTGTGATATAAAAAATGAGACCACAATAAATCATATCAAAACTTTTCCTACCTTTAATGTGACCTATGACCTGAACAATTCAATTGAAAAACAAATCTGTTGGGGGAAAAATATTTAAAAAAATGTATAATAAGCTGGTTGCATAAGTCTGCATACCCTTAAACTAATACTTTGTTGAAGCACCTTTTGATTTAATTACAACATTCAGTCTTCTTGGGTAGCAGTCTATCAGCATGACACATCTTGACTTGGCAATATTTTCCCACTTTTCCTTCCATAAGCGCTCCAAATCTGTCGGATTGCGAGAGCATCTCTTGTGCACAGCCCTCTTCAGGTCACCTCACAGATTTTCTATTGGATTTAGGTCTGGGCTCTGGCTAGGCCATTCCAAAACTTTATTTTTTTTCTGGTGAAGCCATTCTTTTGTTGATTTGGATGTATGTCTGGGGTCATTGTCATGTTGAAAGGTGAAATTCCTCTTGATCTTCAGCTTTCTAGCAGACGTCTGAAGGTTTTGGGGCAAAAGTGATTGGTATTTGGAACAGTTCATAATTCTCTCCACCTTGACTCAAGTCCGTGTTCCAGGTGAAGAAAAGCAACCCCAAAACATGATACTGCCACCGCCATGATTCATCGTGGGAATGGTGTTCTTTTGTGATGCAAAGTGTTGTTTTTGCGCCAAACGTACCTTTTGGAATTGTGGCCAAAAAGTTCAACCTTGGTCTCATCAGACCATAACACATTTTCTCACACACTTTTGGGAGACATGACGTATTGTTTTGCAAATTTTAGCTGGGCCTGGATGTTTTTCTGTGTAAGAAAAGTCTTCCGTCTTGCAACCCTACCCCATAGCCCAGACATATGGAGAATACGGGAGATTGTTGTCACATGTAGTACACAACCAGTACTTGCCAGAAATTCCTGTAGCTCCTTCTGTGTTGCTGTAGGTCTCTTGGCAGCCTCTCTGAATAATTTTTGTCTTGTCTTTTCATCAATTTTGGAGGGACATCCGGTTCTTTGTAATGTTACAGTTGTTCCATATTTTCTCCACTTTTTTGATGACTGTCTTCACTGGGTTCCATGGTATATCCAATGCTGTGGAAATGTTTTTGTACCCATCTCCTGACTGATACCTTTCAACAATGAGATCCCTTTCATGCTTTATAAGGTCTCTGTCAACTAAGGCTTTTGCTGTAGCAGTCAACTGAGTAAATGTCAGGAAAATCCTACTAGGACAGGTGAACTTTATTTGGGGTTAATCAGCCTCTATAATTGATGGCAGGTGTGTACCCAAGAAGACCGAATGCTGTAATTAAATCAAAAGGTGCTTCAACTTTCTTGGGTGGCGTAAGTTATGGAACCTTGCTGGCTAGGCTTACGTAGGCCCTTGGGCCGATAGCCTAGTAACTACCTATGAACAAAGTATTAGTTTAAGGGTGTGCACACTTATGCAACCAGCTTATTGTAGGTTTTTTTTTTTTTTTATATTTTTTCCCCTAACAGATTTGTCTGCTTTTCAACTGAATTATACAGGTTATTGGTCACATTAAAGGTTGGAAAAGTTTTGAAATGATTTATTGTGGTCTCATTTTTTTTATATCACAAAAAACCTGGCATTTTAACAGGGGTGTGTACACTTTTTATATCCACTGTATAATGCTGATCAATTTGATTCAACACTACGCATATCTACTTAAGTAGTATTCAACTAATTTATGTAGATCCATATATATATATATATATATATATATATATATATATATATATATATATATATATATATATATATATATATATATATATATGCATACATACATATAGAGAGAGATGGAGAGAGAGAGATGTATACATGTATATATGGGTTACGTTGGTTTGAGTGACATTTGTTTAAATCGACCACATTTAGTTGACTATACAGATAGTCGGCACGTGTGGGAAATTGACAATCCCTGAGTAGGAGAGTATTCATTTTTCCCAGGACTGTGGTATCTTGAAGTTAATATTTATAATTACAAGGGTTGTGGAGTGTAGGGGGGCTTGTTATCCCACAAAAAACTATGTGCATGCACCAAGTTTCTTCCTCAACGCACGCATACTAGGAAGTAGACATTTCCATTTTCGACATAGAGTGGTTAACTTTCAAGTTGTTGGCATTCGTGCTAGTCGACCAACTGAAGGTAAATCAAAACAAAATTGACAATGGAGGAAAAATAACAGTAAAATACAAATGTTGAAAACTAAATACCTCTTTCCCAAAATTTGAAAATCTAAATGTTGGCACTGACTTACTTTTATACACTCAGTTCTTGGCTGGTTACACACCAAGGAGGTAAGGGACAACCATCACTTCTAATGCAGAGCAGTTTTACACACACAGGGATCACATGTAGTCTTCTATGATAAAGACTTAAAACACAGTACTGTATGTGATCTAAACAATATCACCTCTAAATAAAGACAACAGAATCATGATATACACCATCCCAGACTTGTTTCACTAACTGTATCACCCAACCCTCTGCCATGACCACACATATAAAATATTGATAATTGGTGTAAATATTGAAATAGTGCATTTTACAGCAACTATGACTCTAGAAAACAGTATACATCACTCAGTAACATGACAAGCAGCAGAACACCAATAAAGTAAAACCACAGGCAGCATTAACAGCAGACTTACTGACGTCCGAACGGTGAGAAGAAGGAGGAATTGCAAAATGACCACTACCAAACCTGTGAACAAAGATATGGGAAGGGATACATTCTGGATACACCGTCCAGAGTATAACATGTGACCCCTACCTTTAGAAAGTCTGTCCCCAGTACTACTAACGAGCAGCCATAAAAATGGATAGAGATGACAAAGTACGCAACAAGGCCGCTCATACCACTAATGATGTAGCAGGGTGTACAGAAGGGATAGCAGCACCGGCTTACCTGGTTGACGCATACACACAGGTTCATAGGAGATTACTATGCGAATAGTTCAACAGCCCTTATAAGCCTAGCCATTTTTACCTTAATTTTACCTGGTTTTCGATCCCTAAGTGCTAGAGGATCTCTTAGGTTTGGCGTATTTTACAAGACTTACCCTGCCTGTAAGGGGCATTGGTGCCACCCCAAGAGTGACTTTATGATTCCCCAGCCATTGATCCAAACTGGATTCGAAGAGGGAGAGGGGAAGGGCTCTCCTTTATGTGAATAAGACACCTATTCCAGAGAAAGGATAATCTTTGAGACATATGTATCTCTCCAGGTGTTTTGTTCATGTTACAGCCCAGGTTTAGATCCTTAGATTGGGTGGTCTTTGTGCAGTTTGCCTTGAGAATGTGTAACAGTTCCATCAGGCTATATTTGAGAGTGTGTTGTAGGTTAGGGATAGATCGCCCCTTAATAGTCAGAGGGGTGTGTAGAAAGCCAAAGGAAGGAATACTGACCAATTACTGACTTTCAAGAAAACACTAGAGACCACCTGTTTAAAGAAAGTAAATGCAAATGCTGTAGAGACTAAAGCTACAGAAATGTTAAAACGTTTTAGCTGCAAATTTAGTATGCTTGACTCTACCTAAGGGCAAGCAAATATAATTACCTCCCCTTTTGTCCAGCTATGTAACATCTTGCAATGCTATGATTTGTGCAAAATGATTACATAAAATGCTGTACTTATAATGGAATTTACATTGTACATTTAAGCATTAATAATGTATGAACAAATGTTGTTAGTGTATTTATCCACTTCTACCCCTTGGCTATGTTTTTGTACTTGCAGTCTTTGTCAAATACCTTAATGGCAGTATCGTTTTTCTTCTTCTGTGTATTCCCAAGTGCATTTATTACTTATTGACTGACAATGGTGACTGGGTCATGGCTGAAAAGGGTCCCTGTAGCAGTTCCCTTACCCAGTTAACAAAGTATAAATCAAATAAATAAATAAAACATACGAGGAAATTACTAGTTACAGATTGTTACATAGATAGCAATGTAAAACAGGTTAAGGAAAAATTGTACTGGCCATGAAAACTGAAGTACAGAGGACAAGCAGTAATGACTGCAAGGGCAAAGGGGAGGAGATAAAAAAATGATCAGATCACCACTATCCTCCAGTTGTGGAAGAGGCCAACAACTACATCCTGCTTTCTGACATCAGAGCATTGACTTCCAGCAGTAGGGATCATCCTCTATCAGGTGCTAAGGCAACGATCCTTGTAATAGTGTTACTGTAGGGAACCTGTTTACCTTCATACCTGAAGAGTGATCCATCAAATCATGTACCTTTGACTCCAGATACATTTGTCATAAAAAATGTAATATGGAATTGGTACTGGTTATCTGTATGAGGTAATGGAATCACTAAAGGTTGGAACATGTTGTAAAGGTTACTGTTATGCACCAGCTGTAGACCATCCGTGCAGCCATGACATGAATGACAATAGTGTGTGTCACTTGTCTATATTTTGATGAGCCATGAGCTCCTTAGAGCCTATTATCTGATATGATCTTTGTTGTTCAGCCTGCACGACGAACACCAATTCACAACTAAGCCAATATTTGTTCTCACAGGCTTTGAGTTCATGGCTATTAAATGAGTGTGTGATCCATCCTCCCCCTGGCACTTGCTAAAATGAGTACAGATGTTTAAATATATAAGAAGAGGACAGGAGAAAGAACATAGTGACAAAGTGACCTTAGGATCCTATGAAAAGATAAACCAGGAAGATGCAATGATTTAACAGTAAGCAGTACTGATGCAGCAAAGTATATCAAGGAGGTAAAAGACAGATATGACAATGATGGGCTGCAGAGAGGTGAAAGCCAACTGAAATGTTGATATAGGCACATTTAAAGTGATCTTTACGTGTTATTAACTTCAACAAGATATCATGGTTAGATGTTGAGGGTCATTGTAAAAATAGCAAATATTCCTTTTAAAGGTGAGAATCAAACCCTATAACTTGTGTCTGTAAAGTAAAAACTTTAACCATCATGCCCCCACCCCCATTAGTTTTGCTACTTGGGTTGGCAATAGAACCCATGGCCTACACTTGTTGAGCTACTGAGCATTGAAGATAATGTATAACATACTGCACTTTATCTGTTGCGCGCGCGCACACACACACACACACACACACACACACACACACACACACACACACACGTCATAAAAGTCATTCTGTCACTGATGTGACATTACACATTAAACTGGGAAATTCTACATTTATTTTGTCCACTTTCCAAGAAGATTGTGTGGACTATATTCTTATAATCCAAATTGACCATTAACATATGAAATTACTCATGTTTTATATATCTAGCAGACAATCCAGTGATGATTTTCCAGCAATTACATTCTATTTTATTCTTTGCTGTGTTAATAGTAACATTAGAAAAAGAAGCAAATTATTGCTTAAACCCCAGAATCACATAATATTATTACCTGGATACAATATAACCACAGAATATATCATAGGTAACAATGCTAACAGCAGCATTTATACACAATACTAAACATATGTTATGTCAAATTCTTCAAGACAACCCACAGTGCAGAAGAGAAGGGCTGAACTGTTTTTCCTTTTATCAATTATTAACTTCTTTAGATCCCCGGTTGTGGATAATGATTGCTGACACAACATGACAGTGTAACAAAGTGACAAAAAGATTTAAGAACACTGTTAACATTAGCTTTGCAGCTTCTCATATGGTTCTGTATTCATGTTTAAAACTAAGGTGTTAATTTGCCAAGTTAATACTCAGGGGACTCAGGGACATCACAGCCCTGACTAATAGTTTCATTAAAAGGGCTGGACAGCACGGTCGACCGGTGCCTCATTATCACTTTCTCGCTTTTTGCACAGCTGCTGCTACATGACAGTACAGTGCTTTGACAGATGTTATGAACTACAAATTCATTCGAAGCAAGCTACAATGAAACAGAAATAATGTGACTTAATTGGAAACTGAAGTCACTGTATTACTACTACCCATGGCTCGCACAGTCAGGGCTACTTGGCTGTCTGCAATATCTAAGAACTGATGGGGCTCAAACCACGGAAGAGCAGTAGTTTTTCCAGAGCCTCTCACATGATAGCATTCAGTGACAAGTCATGCCCACCTTAATGCTCTGCTTCTGCTTTTGTCACCAGTTGTCCCCTGCCATCTGCTGTTGCAGCAGTCAAACATACTATCTCCATCCGTGACAAGAGCTGTCTCTTATGTCATTAACTCGGCATTTTCTGCTAATGCTCCTACACACATAAAACCACAAATTCTTACCTGAAATTCCAGTATTAATTGAAGAAAAAAAACTTTAAAAATTAAGTTCAGTGCAAATGTTACTGCAAAGGTACAGTCACCTAATCACAACAATCACCACTCTAGCATACTTAAAGCCCGACACATGGTTCTTTCAATACCATACACCCCTTTCCAAATACACATTCATATTAAAGCTCTCAAAGACATATTATAATAATCCTTTTCCCCTTCAATTTCACCCCAATTACTCTTCTTAAACTCATCTTGTCCATCTAACTGTATCCCATAAATGTCTACCTCTAATAATCCTCTTTTCAACACCCCACTAAACTACTATCATTTCCAATCTCATCTTTCATTTCCTGTTCTTTTTAGAACAACATTTGTAAATTTTATAAAGTGAAACCTAGTGAACATACTACATTGTCATGTACTATATGACGTTAGCAAGACTTTGGTCACCTTGTTTGACTCATTCAAAGTGCTCACAAAACTGAAACATTTAACTTTATTAGTATGTGTGGTCTTTACCATATAAAATATCCAAGTCCTGGAACCTATTACCTCAGCACATCAATCAAGATGTAACCTACAAATTCAAACAAAGCCTCAGAGAACATCTTTCCAAACACTGGCTCTGTCCTTGCTCCAACCCCGACTAACCTCATACTTAATTCTGCATGCCTCAGAAACAGGGTCCACCATTAAAAAATGACTACTACTTCAGTCCATCAGACTTATGTTTACTCTAAATTAATTCTACTGTAAAGTAACTTGTGTATAACTCCATCCAACATACATACAATTACAGAACTCTTGTAATATAAATTTACTACTAGTTGATTGTGTTACCACTGTCTAAATTTTGCTAACTGCTTTGAAGCTTGAGTTTGTTGTAATATTATTATATGTAAATGTAAACTGTACACTTCTTGTTTTGGAGATTTTCTCCCTGGGTCTCTGCTGAAAATGGGCTACCAGCCGGACACTTATCCGGTTATCAAATGGAAATAAAATAAATCTTCTTTCGGCTGTTCCCGGTTAGGGGTCGCCACAGTGGATCACCTGTGACTCATGATTGGCAGTGGAGTTTTACAGTGTTGAGTGTGCCCAACCTTCCACAGAACGCGCACACACACACACACACACACACACACACACACACACACACACACACACACACACACCTAGGGCCAATTTAGAGTGTCCAATCCACCTACAGCATGTCTTTGGGATGTGGGAGGAAACCGGAGCACCCGGAGGAAACCCACGCGACCACAGGGAGGACATGCAGGCTCCACACAAAAGACACCCCAGCTGGGAACTGTACTGGAGAACCTCTTGCTGTGAGGCGGCAACTCTAACTGCTGCACCACTGCGGCCGCCCTAATGGAAATAAATAAATAAATGTAGAAAAACTAGTATTTTGTTAGTTTATGGTAAAGGAAGTATCATACTTCACTAAGTTGTGCATTGTGTTTCATATAGTGATGTAAAAGCAATTATTCTTTTGGTTTGGTTTCAACTGCCCTCTGGTTGAATTTGAAAATGGATTAGTTGGATCAGTGCCCCCCCCCCCCCATATTTAACAAACACATAAGTAAGTACATAAGTAAATATGTGTCCCTTCCCAGCACTATTCAGATCTGAAATAGAAGCAATTTAACATGAACTTATTTTTCATAGATTAATAGACTGTTACTAAGCTAATGACCTTGGGGGGGGGGGTCTTCTAAGCCTCGCCAAAAGAATAATGATGCCGTTCTGTATCGGTACACAGTAGTTCCCAGCCAGTGAAACTGTTCCAGAGCAAGCAGAGGCTTGCATGATGGAAGCAGTAGACTGAGGACTGACTGAACATGTGATTGGCATTCCTAAATCAGACAGAGGGGTGTAGGATGTCTCTGCTGTGATGCAGGGCTCATATCAGCTACCAGGGGTGGGGTTAAAGGGCCTGTAGTAGAGCCCTTAGTTGCTGGGATGCAAGTGAAGACACAAGCAACCTTCACTGCTGTCTGTATGAATGTCAGCCAAGATGGCCCTCTCCCCCATATTGTATTGCATACATCCCTAGTACAGTGGAGTGAATGGACTGAGTCAAACTTGGGTGGGGGGCGCAAAATGATTGTCAGGTGTGAGGATGAAAACATATTGCAAATATGTCAAATGGATGTTGCATGAGATGTGTTTCTTTAACTGAATGAAATGTTGTTGTTGTGTCTTTCGGCTTATCCTGGTTAGGGGTCACCACAGTGTAACTGCGGTTCACTAATGTTTGGTAGTGGATTTTTACGTGCTGAGTTACCAGTCCTGATTCACAATCTTCAGCGAAGGCACGTTCATTCATGCATACCTCCACACAGAAGATGCTATAGCTGAGAATCGAACGGGACAACGTCTTGCTGTGAGGAGACAACACTACCGCAGCACCACTACCACGGTAATTGAATGAAACGTTAATTGAGAAAAATAACAGAAAAAAAATTGGCAGGAGCTAAGTTCTGTGCATCTTCCATATGGCTGACTTCACCCCACACCCCATACACCACTTACTTACACGTATACTCAACTCCTAGATTTCCCAACCATGAAGAAAACCATAAAGTCTAACACAGGAAAGTGAAACAAACTCTAAGACCACTGAGAATAATTAGGTTTGTGGGCCAGATTCATTAATGCCTACACTAAGTGTACATGACCTGTATTCAAGAACTTCCCTACCACATTTTATGTGCTTTGTAGTCACGCAGAAAGATTACACCAAGTGTACATGTAGTCTACACTTTGTGGTAACCTTTACAAATCCCCTCAACATTTAAGGCTGGAATAAAATCAGTAGGAAAACTAAAATTAGGAGGAAGAAGATGTGAGTGATGCTTGTGTTCCCTGTTCACTCAGAGCAGTGCACACACCTTGTAGATGTTAATGAATCCCAAGTTATGAGTTTTTTGTGGATGTTTGCTTAAACAAATGCAATCAAAAGACTATTGTTAAAAAATAATTTGAGAGCAGGATAACCAAATTTAACACATAACAGTATTAACATGAGTTAGGCTTCCTTCCCTGTCAGGCACTGATTTAAATGGCAGCACCACCATGTCCTATATAAAATACAATTTTTGTAGTGATTAATTCTAAGGAACAGCAAAAGAAGGCATTTCTCCAGAGAAAACATAAGCAGGATGTTGAAAACTGCAACATAACAAACCTAACTAGCTCAGGTTATGCCTTCTTGCACAACAAACACCTTTTTATGTACTTCTGCTACACAGTCCCTCTGCCATGAATATATGAAGATTTGTTAATAGGGTTTTTAACAGTTTCAAACACAAGAAATTTCAGTGGCACTAAAGTACTTCAGCTATTTTTACACTTCTGACATGCAAAAATAATCTGAATGACAGCAAGTCAGTATCTCGACTATTGAGTGTCATGTAACAGCTACCAAATTTATCTTTTCTATTTTGTGCTACATTTTAAAATAACTCTTCTTGTCTAGCTTATCAAACTTGAATTGCCTTTCATTTAAAAATGCCCACATTCTAGGACTATGTTTTTAAGTTAAAAACATCTGTACTTCCTAATTGTTGCTCTATTTTAAGAGGACTACAAAGTAGTACATGTGAAAGCAGTACTTTCCATTAAATGACTCACTTAAGCCTGTAATGACATATGGGGCATTAGGTCATTAGGATACATGAGCTTGCTGAAAGATGTGAAAATGTTCTCTGCCTGGCACTGCACCTAACATTTTCCAAGGAAACAGCATCGTAAGGTAGATGCCACAGCAGTCTGTAACAGACAGACTGGGTTTCTGTACAGTGTTACAAAAACCAAGGAACTCTACATCTATAAAAACTTTAGTAACAGTCTGTCACTTCTTGCTTCTAGTTCTTTCTGAATCATCCACTGATTTCCCATGTTTAATCTTTAGATCATTTGCGAAGGAAATACAGCACACCCTAATCAGGAATAATACCGAAGTGACCTCATGGTGAAAATTAAAGTGCTACTCAAGTATGTTTTGCTGATTACAAGTGTGCAAGCACAGGCATTGTATATAACATCAAGTAAAATAAATAATAAAATCTCTCTCAACAGAGTAGAAAACCAGCTTATTTAGGACAGTAAAATCTATACAGAAGTGATATTCACTCTTTTACCAGCAGTGCTCCCCTGACAATGCTCTAGTCCCCAAGATGAACAATTTTATATCCTTTCTTGCAGCTTTCTTGCCACAGGGGGCCAGTATTCTTTGCCAGGAAATCCCTTAGAGGAACACCATGTCTCTTAACTTTCATGTAAGTAGTCACAATACCAACTTTGTACTACATCAAGGTCTTAAGCAGCTATATAATGATTCCTTCACAGTTTCTTTCAACACTAACTAAAAACAAATTTGTCCACTGGCAATATGTCTAAATGATTTCTGTAACATACTTCTGTATGACTTAACCTGTAGTATCTCTGCTGTGAGATAAGCTCTTATCACTGTTTGTAACTCTTATCACTATGAATGTGTTAAACCTTGTACTGTGTTCCAAGATATCTGTAATCCGAGAAATTTTTCAAATTATCACAGTAATAAATCTGTCTTCTGTAATTTTAACTGCCATCAAAAGACACCTGTGGCTGTTTGGCAAGGAATGGCTAAAGACACAAATCTCTCTCCTCGCACCTACTTTGCTAGCAAACTGCACAACTGAATAATGATGCTTGTAAACAATGCATAATCTCGTTAAAATGTCTGGCACTGCCGGTTTTCAATGACTGCAGTTTGAGTCAGTTGGAAATGTAAACGCTCTATGCAGTCCTATAAACGAAACATACTGCATATACATGTATTTAAGACTATCTGGAATATTCTGTGTATAATCACTTTCTGGACTGCTAGTGTAATTGGTATCTATGGCGTGTTGTAAACTTTAATATGCTTAGTTTGTGTACAGGTCCATCAGGTCACAACTGATTTAGAGATGCACAGGACGTCCAGCCTGAGAAATATTTTGATGTTTTGTAAATAGATATTGTCATACCTACATTTTCTTTGGTGTAGCTACTGCCATTTCTGGGAAAACAATGACTTATGAATTACATGTCTTACTAGAAAATACAAAAATGCAATTTTAAAGTAGGAAAGAAAAACAGAGTGGGAACAGTGACAAAGACAGTTAAATGAGAATGACATAATGAATGGAACATGAATTGAATTTTCACTGGGTGATTTAAGTTTCCTGTTATACAGGCCCATTAGGAGGTTTAAGATATCACACAGTGAAAACTCTAGCTTGTCTGGGTTTTCCTTGCAGTTTTTACTGAATTGCTTGTGTGCACCATTTTTTACCCTTTGGTTTGGAACATGAAGTGAGGTAAAAGAAGAAGAAATCAAGACTTAAAGGAAAATAAGCTGCATTGACCAAAACAGAAAAATAGAAAGAGACACATACAAAAAGTCAGAAAAGTGGAAAGAAATTGAGACAGAAAAAGATGAACAGAACATAGCCATACTATGACAACATTTATGTATATGTAGTAAAAAATCTGATTGCAGTGGCTACCTTTGAAAATTAAAATGCAAGAATGCTACAGTGACCAACAACTAGATGGGGCTAAATATGAACACTGGCTAATGCGGCATAACAAAGGGATGACAGACATAGAGATGTTATAATACCACTTTGTATGGGATGTATGCAGATTGGGGGGAGCTGTATGAATAGCAGAGACATTACTGAGGACATAAAACAGTGGTATATAGTTTTCTATGTAAGGGTTTTTTTGAACTTAGTAACTCTTCTGATGGTAGCACAAAGCACTCTAGGCCTACCATGGACATAGAAAGCTTGCCTAGGAATAGTCTAGGTTATGAAATGACGTAGATATTATTTTAGAAAGACATGGAAGAGAAATATTTCTGGAACATAAAACAAATGTGATGGTGTTGCAAAAGGAAGGGCATGCCGGCTCTATAATGCACATTGATAACACTCTGCCTGTGGCCCAGGGTCAACTACCAATCTTGAAGGAGCCAGTTAGGCAAGACAGAAATGAGTGCACAAGGCTGGCGGGAGGGATTAAAATTCACTCTACTGAAAAATTGACACTTGCTGAATATAAGCTACCCTATCAACTGCAGCACAAGAGAAGGGAATGAGCAACCAGCAAACACTGGGCATACATTGATGTACCTTCAATACTTAAAGAAGCCTGAGGCCTCAATCCATTCAAGCTGCCATGGGGGATCCAAGGGAGTAGGGTGATCTCCACGTTGGGTGCCTGGATGATACCCCTCTCAATTAAAGAAATCACCAGAATAATAGGGGGATCAGAAGGTAGGCAGGTAACCAGGAAAACAAATCACCAAGAGTACTTAAAAAAAAACCTGGGGCAGTGGTTTACATGCATAAGACTGAAACTGAGTGTGGAAAATGATGATGATGCACAAGTGGATACTGGAGAACATGATGTTCCATCAAAGGCGTACAGCAACACCTGCCTTTCCGTTTGAATAAAGTTTAGCAGTGATTGGAATCTTAATGCTATTAGAAAACGTTTAAAGAAGACTGAATTTGGAGTAAAGGATTAAACTCTCCTCATAAAGATGGCTCTAGCATTGTGATTTAGAAGACCACTAATAACATAGGTGGCTTTCAAATTCTGGCTTGTAAAGTGATACTAGAAGAAGCAGGTAGGATTTGTTTGATGCCAGCTTATTTAAAAGCTTGGAGAAAATGAAGAGATCATGCTTTAATGTTAGCACAAAAGATACGGTAAGAAGAAAGAATCCAGCATAATCTGGCATCACTGCTAAAGCACAGCATCTGTCATAAGAGTCACCATCATAAACTAATTTTTAGACAGCTATGGATCTTTGTTTGAAAGGTTCATAGCTGTATAACAGGGTAACGCACATTAGGGGCCCTTAAAAGCTTAGCCATCAGAGACATAGGAGCCAGACCAGGGGTGAATTTCTGATTACCCATCCATTGGTCCAAGTTGTGCTTAAAAAGTGATAGGGAGGAACTCTGCTTCACATGGATGGGGACCCTGTTCCGGAGAATGGGAATTCTCTGAGAAACATATCAGTCTCTCCAACAAGTCCTATTTATGTTGCAAGCAATGGTCTTTTAATCTAGTAGTTCTGATGCTATTTGTTTTGCGGATGTGCAAAAGATTCATCAAAACTGAGTCCAGGAATGCCTTGCATTCCATCAAAGACCCCCCCTCAGAAGTCTGTATGACCCTGAGTAAAGAGACTAGGCTTTGTGGCAATCAGCGTAGGACATTGTGTTCACTCCCTGTATTCTTTTTGTAAGAAACCTTTGTGGACATTCCAGTTGCTGCATGTCTGGTCAGGTACATACCCAAGGGGTTATTATACTCTATGATGGACCTGATGAGGGCTGAGTAGAGTGGTACGATGACCTCTCTGGACTTGGATGCCAAGCCCTTACTTATAAGTTGAGCATCACAGAAGATTTTCTTACTACCTTTGGCACACAACGGTCAAAGGCCAGGTTACTATCTACATGAGCTCCCAGATCCCTGACTACTCACTCAACTTTAAAGGCTGTTGTTTTACTGATGACATAGTTACCTGCGGTGACAGATTTCCCATAAAGTATGAAAATGCATTTCTTGGTACTCAGTTTTAAGTCATGGCTTTGGCACCAAGCATTTGTCTGTATCAGACGTTCCTGAACGGTGTTCCCATTTTGGGGGAATTCAATGACTGCTCCCAATTTGCAATCATCTGCAAACTTGGTTAGACAGAGGCCTTTGACATCCAAGAAGTAGATGCCAAAGAGAAGTAGGTCTAGCACAGAGTGCTGGTGTACTCCACTGGTGACTGACCTGTTTCTGGAGGTGGCCTCACTGATTCTAACCTCCTGGGGCTATCAGTGAACCATCTAGCTATCTAGTGTGTGTTACAAAGAGGTTTATACCCAGTTATGTACGTTTGTTGGCAATCCCTGAGTGGGGTAATGTATCAAATACCTTAGTCAGTTCTAGGTAGGCAGTATGTAGCATTTTCCCCTCATCCATTGCCTTAGTGACCCCTTCAAAGAGGTCCACCAGATTCAGTAAGCATAGCCTTCCTTTGACAAAGTCAAACGGGGATGGATCCAGTTTCTGAAGGTCTCTTATGTCCTTTTTGATAATTTCCATGAAAATTCTTTCCATGGCTTTGCAAATAAGACTAGTCTGACTAATGGGTCTGTAGTTTTCAGGATCTGTTGAAGGTTTTCCCTTATGAAGGGGGATGACTGTTGCAGCCCTCTATTCACGTGACATAAAGTTTGTTTTAAGACTATAGTTAAATTTAAATAATGACTCAAGGGGTCCTGATAAGTCATATTATAGATTATTCAGGAGGCATCTTGGGATGCTATTGGGGCCCACTAGGGCCGTGTTCTTGGCTTTAGTGACTGCAGCCAGTACATGCTCCCTAGTTTTTGTTGGAGAGGTTATTTTTAACGGTATTACTGGGGGGAAGGTACAAGGTAAGAGGAACTTAAAGTTGCAACTGAATTTGTCTATGAACAGGTTTGTTATATCACCAGGCTCGGTGAATGTGGCACCATTAACCATCAGTTCAACACATTGCTGTGTGCTGCCCTTGAGGTTTCTGACTAAGCTGTAGAAGGCCTTATGGTTACTCTTCAAATGGGAGGGTACCTTAACCTCAAAGTTGGCTTTGCTTAACCTAATTAGTCCTCTTAGTTGTCTATTTACTTTGAAGATAGAGTTTTTATCTTTATGGGAATTAACCTTCTTGATTTTTGCATTTTTTTTTCATTTTGTTATATATCCTGTTTGATGTGGGATGCCATCAAGGTGGCTTACTTCTAGGGCTAGTTCTGGGCTTACTTCTGGTAGGTACAGCAGCCTCTATGCAACCACTGACATGGCTGTACAGAGTTTCTGAGAGCAATTCAGCACAGGATGGTGTGTTCTCAGGGTTTGGGGGGCACTGGAATTTAAAAAAATATCACTTAATAACACGTTATTTGCCTTGGAATAGTTTCTAACTGTTACTGGCTTTAATGAGGTTACAGAGTTGATTTTGATTTTGAAGGAGACTGCTTTATGATCGTACCTCATCAGGGAGGATGAGACATTGGGTTGGGGGGGGTGCAGCATTCTCCCATTTTTGTGAGCAGGAGGTCCAGTATGTTGGTGCCTCTAGTGGATGTATTCACTATTTGGTCAAGGGTGTTTGTATTTACAAAGTCCAGGAATCTATGTGCCTGTAGATTTGAGGCATATAGAGGGGTAATTAAAGTCTCCCATGAGCAGGGTGTTAGGTTGGATGGTAAGTGTCTCCGGTAGGTCCAAGTATGCATTGTGAGCTTTTTTTGGACATGGAGATGACCTATAGCTGGCTAGGATATGGTATGGTATGGGATTTGTGTCTATGACAAGCTTTACATGGATGAATTCTAGCATAGCATCCTGTTTGAGCACCCTAGAGGTATGCTTGTTATTAATGTATGTTGAGATACCTCCACCTTTAGCTATGGTCTGTGCAGCCTCTGGTCAAAAACTGTGGATGGCAGTGAAACCTTGTACTGTTGGGGTATTCTCTGCCACTTTGAACCATGTCTCAGTAAATGCACAGACGTCTATATTCTCGAGTGTGAGGAGGGCTTGGAAGGAGTGTATTTTTTTTTTACTTAGGCTCCTGGCATTGAACAGTAACACCTTGAGGTTCTGTTGAGTTAATTTTGTCAGTAGGTTTGTTCAGTATTCAAAAGCCTAGAAGGGAAAGGTGCCTAGCATCCTCGGCAAAGCAACATGGCATGTTGACCACGTCCTCCCAAGCTGACAAATACTGGATCTCCTCAGAATGACAACAGAAAGACAGCAGTCATTGAAATCAATCATTTTTGCTCACATTGCAGCATCATCCTCAGTGATGCTAATACGCTGTTCAATGCTAGGCTCATACCAGCCTAAGACACATATTCTGAAAGCTCCATAATGTCTCTCCCTTCATATAGTCCAGGGAAGTACATCTGAGGACATTTACACCTGCACGGAATATGATAGAATCATACTAGTACCTGTGGCGTGATGACTCGAGTGCTTGTGTGATTTGGTGGATCCTGTCTCCAGGTAAGCAACTAACAGTTGTCTTCTTCTCGTTTAGGTTGATTAGAGGGGCATCAGTATATCTTACGATAATCTCCTATGATAAGAGTCCTGGGAAGTATGTTTGTCTGCCTTAGGGGCTTATTGCCTGGGACTTCACTGGGAGTGATAGTACATGTGGTGGTAGGTGGTGTTTTTTTCTAAGTGCCTTTGGGCTTGCTGAGGCATAGCTTTGACAGCAGGTGGTCTAGATGTTCTTTGTTGTTTAAGAAGATTTCTTTTTAAGTGCCACAGCATACGTTAGTCCATGTGTGGGTTGTGCACTATGTGAGGTGGGTGTTTTATGTTTAGTTTCGACAACATGATGTGGATTTGTATGCGAGAGTTTAGAGTGTCATTGTGTAAGCACACCTCTCACATACTGTGTCTTATCCTTTAAGGATCAAATGGTTGTCAGTAATCACGAGACAATTGGTACATTGTCTAAAGATGCCCATATCCAGCAATCTGGCTACAGAGAAGTTAAAACTGTCCAGTCCTATGATTTGTGAGCTACAAGGGGGTGGTTTATTGGGGTAAGGAGGCTATTAAGGGTGTTTTACTTATGCAGACTAATACATGCACTTTATTTTGGCAGATTATGCTAAACAGTACTAAATTCTACTAATTTTAATGCTTGCACACTACTGAATTCTACTAAATCTGTAGTTATTGCCACTTGAAGCCCAACTAGCTGCTTCCACCATCGGCGCACATGGTATTTGCACTACATTGCTGCTTTACCCATTACAGTTTTGTGGACTGTGCTTACTACTGTATAGGGCACTGCTAACCAATGCAAACATGCAAAATTTATAGCAGCAAAGAAAAACAGTAAACTAAATAATGAGCCCTCTGACCAATACAATGAGTACAACACGTTACAGTTTTGTGGACTGTGCTTACTACTGTATAGGGCACTGCGAACCAATGCAAACATGCAAAATTTATAGCAGCAAAGAAAAACAGTAAACTAAATAATGAGCCCTCTGACCAATACAATGAGTACAACACGAGTCCTTTTGTGTATTTCCTAACTCAGATACACCTTCTAATGTAAAATCACAGTAGAAGAGACCCACAAGTACAATGCTAACACAAACCACTTAAACAATAAGTTGGAAATCCCTTGCTGAAGGCAATTTAAGTAACAGTACGAGGAAGAGCAATTAATAAAATACACTTATAAAAGCAGGAAACAAAAGCAATCACTCAAAACACTCAAAATAATTTAAGTGTGATTTAGCAATCAAAGACACTTAACTTTGCCTGGATGGCACTGGATACAAGTAAAACATTTCCTGAATGGAGGCTATGACTAAAAGCTTTGCTGAGCTCCAAGAAAATGAGCAGGGACAGTATTAATAAAGGAGGTTTACTCAAGAACAATACTGGTTTGTTGGGTGGGCACTCAGTATTATGGGTCTATGGAAAACAATGGTTGGAAAGAGTACATAAATAGGTTACACAACAGTCAAAAGCAATGAAAGAGGGGAGACAGGGAGGGATTTTGGAAATCAGATAATCATAAGGGGGGGGGCAGAGACACAGCCTTATAAAACAAAAACAGCGGCAGCTGCAGCATAAGGGTGGGTTGAGAAATTTTCAAGGAACAACTAAGCTAGCTACAGATGCCAGCAATTAAATAAAAGCAATGTTGGAGCTGTTTCAGAAACTTCAGCTTAATAAGTTGGGGGATGAGGCAGACACAGAATGCAACTTTAAGCAGGTAAATGATAAGCAGAATATAAAAGCATTGAAGCACAAACTGGAGCAGAGACATTTCTCTCATTATTACACTTCTACTACAGTTTAAGGCACCAGACTATGCAGAAGTTTACAAGTAATACGCTGTTTAGGGAAAACTGCAGTAATAAATGACTAAGGCATAAATCTGGTAGTAGTAGTATGTAATCTGTCACAATTGTGAATTAAACTACAAGACTTTAGTCCAGCAGGGTTTAAAGTACAAACAGATAGCTTTTAAAAGTAATTCTACTTGTGGATACAGAAGTGCAGAATAACACAGAAACACAATCTTCCCACAACTGCTAATTAAAATGCAAGACTAAGGTCCCAGAGCAAACTAAAAAATGCAATCAGATGGAACAGAGCAGAAAAGTACAAAGTAGTATCACCATACAGGTCACTATAAGTGCACTTAAATATTTAAGCAGAATTGAAATAGTTAAAATAATTTAATTCATTTTTCTTTTTGATGAAAGGCTAGTTACTCTACACCTTTGAAAGTCTTGGATAAAAGATTGTTCTCTAGCTTTAGCATAGAATTGACGTTGCAATGTCTGCTTGTAGTGTGAAAGGACCACCCTCCAAAACAAAATCTGAGTAAAGAGAAAGGGCTCACCAGTAATGCAATGCAGAAAAAGAGGGGAAAGGAGATGGCGTAGCCACATACTTCAAAAGCTTAATGCTAGAGCAGCCAAAATGGAGAGCCAGAGGGCTTAACATCACCTCTTTGGTTACATGAGATATTACTCTGGGATGAGGAATGTGTTCCTTCGCCAAGATTAACATGATATTTGTTGATGTTCATCCTCTGTTCTCATTGGTCTGTCTATCTGTATGCATCATGTTTATATGAAGAAGAGATGATGCTCCAGCAGGGTGGCCAACAACAGAGTGCTACTGGAAGTGGAACAGGTGAACCATACATTTGCAAAAGACACAGCAGTTCATTAGACCTCTGATTTAAAAACTACCATGTGGATGCACTCTCTGTCTTTTCACTTCTTTGTCTGGATGTACATACATGGGTCTACTTCTTACTATCGAAATAACAGTTCAACAAACCACAGTTAAGCAAACTTACACTACCAACAACTCAGTTGTACAAAAACACAGTACTCAGAGTTCCATTTTACCAAGGTGAGTACTGTGTTGCTGGAAGTGCGAGACAGCTTTGAAATGGAGCTTATATTACAGTAAGGGTAGGGAAATCTACCCTTGCTGTCACTGTAGTGCGATCTTGGAGTTGGTATATATAATGTGCAGGGGGTGTGGGGGAAAATGTTGTAGATTGTGTGTGTTTTTTACTTTATGTTTTTCATTGCTCATTGATTCAGGTATGTGTAATTCAGAGTACTGTACTTTCGTATAACTGAGTGTTTGGTAGTGTAAGTTCGCTTAACTGCAGTTCGGTGAACTGTCATTTTGATAATAAGAAGTAGACTCATGAAGTAGACTCACATACATAGGTTCACAGGTGTGTACTAGACTAATGGCCCTGGAGCCTTCACAAGCTTAGCCCATAAAAATGCTCTGGCATCGAGCCACCCGATGTTATCTTCCAGTGGCTCTATCCAGTAGGGCCACTGGAGTGATTCCCAGGGTAAGCGTTCTGTTACCCATCCACTCATTGAGATTTCTCTTGAAGAGGGCCAGCAAGGCGCTCTGCTTGACATGAATAGGAAGCCTGTTCCAGAGTATGGGCAGTCTCTGGGTGATGAACTTGTCCCTCCAGCATGTTCTGTTGAATGTGGTAATGAAGCTGAGATCTCTGGATCATGTGGTGCAGGGGGATTGGAATTTCCTTAGGTGTAGCATTTCTAGCAGGGCTGGGTCTGACATGGCTTTTTAAGTCAAACAGAGATCACCTCTAAGTAGATGATAAGAGACAGAGAATAGCTGAAGTTTCTTGAGTCTGTCCACATAGGACATGTGTTTAAGGTCTAGGATCCTCTTCGTGAGGTACTTCTGTGGCCTGTCCAACTGTTGTAGGTGTCTGGTGAGGTACATGCCAAATGGGGCATTATACTCAATGACTCGTCTAATGAGGGAAGAGTAAGGGGAGATGACCTCTTTCTTCTGGGATGCAAAACCCTTGGTTATGAGATGTGCCACATAGAAGGACTTTCTGGCCACAGTGGCAATATGGTGGTCGAAGGAAAGGTTGCTGTCAACCTGGGAGCCCAGATCTTTTATAACACCTTCAGTGTTCAGTGGGCTCCCATCAATGTGGTAATTAGAGGGAATTGAGTTTTTACCAAAGGGAATGATAATGCATTTTTTGGCATTAGGCTTAAAGCCATGGGTCTGAAACCAGTCATTGGTGTTAGTGAGGCCTTTCTGTAGGATGTCTGCATCACTTGAGGTGTTGATAATGGCTCCCAGCTTGCAGTCGTCTGCGAACTTGGTCAGCCAGTGTCCCTCTGTGTTGGCCTGGACTTCTGAGAAGTAGTTGCCAAACAGCAGAGGACCCAGGACTGATCCCTGTGGGACTCCACTCATGACTAGTCAGCAGTCAGATTTGGAGTCTGCTACTTTCACTCTGTGGGTTCTGTCTGTTAGCCAATTTGCAATCCATCTAGTGATATACGGGTTGATGCCTAGTTTGATGAGTTTATCAATAATTCCTGTGTGAGGAATGGTATCAAAGGCCTTGGCTAGATCGAGGTAGGCTGTATGCACTGCCTTACCCTTGGTGACTGTCTCGATGAAGTCAACCAGGTTAAGCAAGCAGGATCTCCCTTTAACAAAGCCAAACTGCACTGGGTCTAGTGTTTGGAGATTACCTGTATCTTTGTTAAGCAGGTCCATGATGATGCGCTCCATAGCTTTACATATGTATGCAAACACACACACACTATATGTGTTCTATATTAATCCATAAAGCACGTGAGTGCCTTAAAATTACATGTCAAGGAGAAACTCTTCCTGCAGTAAGGCTTATGAGACAGAGAAGAAGGCACAAGGCAAAGCTGGTTCAGAACACTGTGACACATCTATGTGGCATGTCTAACAATACAATGTGCACTGGCCCAACATATTCTTGCCATATCCACAGCATGAAATATTCACTTAGTTCAAAGGCATTTATAACATGAAACAAGTGTTCAGTCCAGTAATGCATGCATTAATGCTAATAAACAGGGAACTCTTGATAAAAGCTCACAGCAGTACTTATGGGCAATGAACTCTAGGACAATCACAATAGCATCCAGTTTAAATAAGTGGTAAAAGGATGCAGTATCGGACATCACACCCAATTTAATTACACATATCACATAAATTCTTTTGTTAGCATATGTTTATACATAATGCACAACTTCAGCTCCAGTATTTCTCCTCTGGGATTAATTTTAGTTAATAGTTGCCAGAACTAGATTTCCTTACAACTTACTCAAGTAGGCAGCATTAATCCTACCTTGTTTTAGAACAAGATGTCTCCTATATAAAATGTGAATGAATTTGAAAAATGAGCAGCATTGCCCCACCTTCCCAATGGAAACACACTTCACAATAAGTGAATGACTACAGTCTGTTTACTGCCTGTACTGCTTCATTAAAATGTAAAGTACAGTTGTGTAAAATCTTACCATAACGGTAGATGTCCTTGCCTTCACAGCTGCAGTATTCCTTACTAATGGGATTCCTGCTGTGAAGCCCTCCATCTGTCCAGCCACGCAGAACGTCACCTGCTTACTCCTTGCATAAGGTAGGGCATAAAGGTGACATTCAGGCGTACCATCCTCAGAAAAGATTGCCCCAGTAGGAACAGCAGTCCAAAGAAAACCAAGGAGAACCTGCACAGCCAGGAAGGGAAAAAGACTAGGGGGATGGAGTGAGGGAGTGAACACTGCAGCGGTGAAGGCAAGGACATCTACCATTATGGTAAGAATTTACACAACTGTACTATGTCCTTACATTCACTGCTGCAGTATTCCTTACAAATGGGAGAGTAAAAAAGCTTAAGAAGAAACCTGGGAGAAGGAAACAGCAGAGTCCTCTAAGAAGCCCTGAAGTATGGCAGCAGCAAAACCATCTCTGGCTCTGAAGATACCATCCAACTGGTAATGTTTGGTGAAGGTCTGCACAGAATAGAATAGAAGCAGCATCTAAGACTCTGAAAAAAGCACCAGAAGAAGTCACAGCTCTAGTGGAAATAGCCTTAACAGAAGAATGAAGGCTCTCACCATGAAAAGTGTAACAAAAGGAAATAGCTTTTGAAATCAAAGTAAAAATAGTTTGCTTGGAAACAGCCAAACCTAAAGACCTAGGATGAAAGGAAACAAATAACTGGTCAGACTTCCTGATAGCTTTAGTTTTATTCAAATAAAATCTGAGCTGTCTATGCACATCTAAAGTATGTAGCACCCTCTCACTGTCAGATTGCGGAGAGGGAGAAAAGGTAGGCAAATTAATAGACCGATTATTGACAACTCATTAACCACCTTGGATATAAAAGAAGGATTAGTACGCAAGGACACTCTGTCCTCATGAAATATCAAAAAAGGTGGACAAGTCATAAGGGCTTACAATTCAGACACCTGTTTGGCAGAAATAAGAGCTAACAAAAGAACTGTCTTCCAAAAACAATGTTGCAAGGAAGCAGAAACAGCAGGCTCAAAAGGAGCCTGAGTCAATTTTTCTAGAACAAAATTAAGATCCCAGGGAGGAGGAACAGGCTTCCTGGGAGGTCTAATATTAAGGACGCCTTTAAGAAACTGCTTAGCCTCAAATCTAGAAGCTGATGGGGGAGTTAAAGGCAGACAAGCAGAAAGAGCTGATAAGTGGGCCTTAACAGAAGAATAGGCCAAACCAGCATTAAGCAACTCACACAAAAAAGAAAGAACCAAAGGAACATCCACAGAACGTGGGTCCAGGTCACGAGAAAGACACCAAATAGAAAACCTCTTCCATTTAGACAAGTAGGATTTCCTAGTAGTAGGTTTCCTGGCCTCGTGTAGGACCTGCAGCACGTCCTCAGAAAAAAACATGTCTGTGAGGAATCAAAACCCTATCACCCACAGTATCAGTTGAAGTGTGGACAGGTGGGGATGGATAAGAGACCCCTTTTCTTATATGAGGATATCCACCCTGTGAGGTAACTTGTGATGATTGCCCCTGGCGAGATGCAGATGTAGAGGGAACCAGTGCTGTTGTGGCCAAAAGGGAGTCACCAATAAGATTTTGGGAGCATCCTGTTGAATCTTGAACAGGAGTCTTGGAATGAGAAGAAGGGGAGGGAATGAATAAAGAAACATCCCCTTCCAAGAAAATGAGAAGGCTTCCACCTTTCATACCAGAGAACCTGGGACTAGCACATAACAGAGGAAGTTGTTTGTTCAAAGGGGAGGCAAAGAAATCTACTTGGTGAATAATGTCCAGAAACACAACCCTGTGAAGCATCCATTCATGGGATTGAGTGAAGGACCTTCTCAGATTGTCAGCCACAACATTCCAACCTGAAGGAATGGAGACTGCCTGAAGAGTCACATGGTACTGGATAGCAAGATCCCATACCAGAAGTCCCAGCCAGCAAAGACGCTAGGATCTCGTACCCCCTGTTTGTTAATATACCACATGACTGTGGTATTGTCCATGAATACCTTGAGAGGCCCTGTAGAGAAGAGAGGATGAACGGCCTGAAGAGCCACCAGAAGAGCCCTCATCTCTTTGATGTTGATGTGCTCCTTCCACTGATGAGGCGACCACACTCCCTGAACCTTCAGGGAGCCAAACGTTACTCCCCATCCCACATCTGAAGCATCTGTGAACAGAGCCTGCAAGGAAAGTGGAGGCTAAAATGGGAGTCCTGGATTCAGAGACAACTGCTGAATCCACCACAGAAGTTCAACCATGAGACACAGGAGAAGAGGAATAGGAAAGTATAGAGGATGCACATGCTGATGCCACACCAACATCAGAAACCACTGAAACTTCCTCATGTGGAGCCTGACCAAAGGAAGAATCGAAATGGTTGAAGCCATGAACCCCAGAGCCCTCAGAAACTTCCTGGCTGAAATGGAGGCCAGGGGAAGAAGACTTTGAAAGAAAGAAATGAGAGTTAATGCCTTTGGAAGAGGCAGGGATGCCAGCATTGGCACCATTTGAAACCTGCAACCCAGAAAGACATGATCTTGAGAAGGAGACAGGGAATACTTGTTGAAGTTTACTGTGAACCCCAGGCTCTGAAGAAGAGAAATGGTAAAATAAAAATTTTGCAAAAGGACCTCTGAAGAATATGCCTGAATCAGCAGGTCATCCAAATAAGGAAAGGTTTGGATCACTTGAAGCCTGCAAAAGGCAATCACAGGAGTGAGACATTTGGTGAACACCCTTGGGGAAGTAGAAAGGCCAAAGGGCACAGCACAGAACTGAAAATGCCAGGAAGCAACACAGAAATGCAAAATTCTCCTGAAAAGAGGATGGATCGGAATATGGAGATAAGCATCCTTGAGGTCCAAAGACACTAGAAAGGCCTGAGGAGCAAGAGAGGAAAAAAGGACTAAAGGGACAACATCCAAAAAGGAAGGCACCTTCAGAAAGGTGTTGAGATGAGAGAGGTCTAGATTAGGTCTCCAAGTACCTTCTGTTCTGGGCGGTAGAAACACTCTTGAATAAAACCCTTTCCTCCTTTTGGACACAGGCACCTCTTGAATAGTACCCTGAGACAAGAGATCTCGAAGAACCTCTGGGGAAAAAGGAAGCTGCTCCCGAGGAGGCAGAGGATTGCCCATAAAAGGAGGATGGGAAATCCAGACCATGATGTACCCTTGACGAATGACTGACAAAACCCAAGAATCTGGGGTGATCCGGAGCCAAAAAGGAACAGAAAGAGAAAGGCGAAGAGACAGAGGAATGTGGGTGGGAATGGGGGGGGGGATAGTCAGACCGCACATGGTTTGTCAGGAAATGAAGGCTTAAGAATCCCGGCAGTCTGAGTGGTTTTAGCATGAGGAGTTTGTTTCCCACCTTTATCTTTAGAAAGAGGGCGAGACTGCCTATGAACAAAGGCCGGCTTATTTACGTTGAAACTTAGGCACAGGAGAAACAAAGACATGCTTAAGCTCCTGTAAAGCCTTCCCCTTGTCCTGCCAACAAACAGAAAAACAGATGTATGCAACAGACTGGCGGTTAAAACAGCGTTCAGACTGGTGGCAAAAAAGTTCTGAGGATGGTACACTTGAACGTCACCTTTATGCCCTACCTTATGGAAGAAGTAAGCAGGTGACGTTCTGCGTAGCTTAAAGCAATGGAAATCTTTTGTAAACTGGCCAGACGGAGGGCTTCATGGCAGGGAATCCCATTAGTAAGGAATACTGCAGCAGTGAATGTAAGGACATCTAATGATATAGTTATCATGACTTCAGGTTCCTGGGAACCACAATGTGTTAATGCTGCTGGTTCACTCTCAGATGGGGAGAGAACCAGGACCCAAAAACACAGAACTGTAAGGTGGGGGATTCTGAACAACACCCATCCACTTGCAATGTGGCTGACAAAGTGCATCAAAGGGAACATTTAAGGTGACACTGGAGATTCACCTCTGTAATGTGCTACTCTCCAATCCCCATAAGGAGGCAGACTTTCACTAATTAAACCCTAACCTCTCCTGAAAAAAGAACAGTTGTCTTTGGCAGCTCAATCCCACCTCACTGTCCAGGTAATCCAAGACTCCATCACTAACTGTGGGACCTGGCAGCCCAGTAACATACCCTGGTTTTGGAGCAGCCTGTTAGAATTCACCTGTTAAACAACTCTGCTCTTGTACAACTAAAATTATAATTTCTTTTTTACTGATTTTCAAGATATATTCTGATATATCCAATGCGATGGAAAATAAATGAACTTCTGCAAGCTTATAACTAACAAAGGGATTTACTACTAGATGCAAATAAAATAAATCAAGAGTCAATGGTGAGAAATCTAATTGGTAATCACTGAATTATCTAGCATTCCTGTTATGTCATGGTTATAGGACAGGAGAAAGCTGTTCTGACTTAATGTCTTAGTGAGCCCAGAATGGTTCCCTTGGATACACAACAATGGAACCTGCAATCAGCTTCATATGACTAAGAACAAGAAAATATTTACCACTAAAACAGTTCTGGTTTTACCTTAGCATAAACAACTCAATGTAATCATCTGTTAAAGTACAGTAAAACAACATGTACAAAGGGACGTTTCTGTTTACTACTGTAGAAAACACCAGACTTGAAAGCAGAGGCATGATTACATGTAATATAAAAAATATATGTTTTACTGCATATTAAGAACTCCAGAAATGAGTGTAATTTACAAATACTCCAATCATATGTGACAATAATGGGGTCCAATTTTCATTTTTTTAAATTACAAATCCACTGGCAAAATGGTAACAGCAAGAAAAGTATGTCAGCATACAGAAAAGGAAACAAATAACACATTTTTCTCAAGCTCTGAAAAATGCCACTTACAATGGAAAACAGAAATGGAAAGGAAAAAGACATTAAGAAGAAGTGAAGAGGAACCTTGTTTAATGTATTAAATGCTGTATGCAGCCAAGGCTATGTTGCTAACATTCTTTCATAAGGGAACATTTATCAAATGTCTTGGTCATATGCGACTCCATAGAAACACAAAGATGTCCACCTCACCAGACTGGACAGGGGAAGGTCGCAGTCAGCTGACTATCAGGAGCCAGGATCCGACAAATCACTCATGCACTCAAGTCACTCAACAAGTACCATTATGACTCTGTCATAGTCCGTGTTGGAGTGAATGACCTGACACGTACCTCTCTGGACTATATGAAGAGGCATGATGGAACTCTCTGATTGTGTCACAGAGAGGTATGTCCCTAGTCCTAAGCAGTATCCTTCCCTCACCCAGGATGATTCCACAATATAAACAAAAAATGACTGACTTCAACAATTGGCTTAGTTTTTGGTGTCAGTCCAGGGGGATTCAGTATCTGTCAGCCTGGGAGGATATGGTAGACAGACCTTGCTGCTTTGCTAGAGATGGTCTGCACATGTCCCCCCCCCCCCCCGGCTTTCAAATACTGGCAAAGGCTTTTGCCTACCCTATAGTGCCATTTTTAGGCAATGTCAAAATAACACATTTTCCAATGTAACAAAATCTAATCGAGACAAACTCTGGTTGTGCTGCTTAATGTTAGGAGTTTAAACAAGAAACTGCACTCCCTGGAAGTACTCCTCACCTTGGAGGTTGCTGACATCTGTGCAATTACTGAGACATGGTTCAAGGTTATTGAAAGCAGCCCAGCCGTGCAAGGCTACAATGTCTTCCCCACATACAGACCTCAAAATGAGCATGAAGGAACCAAAGGCGGAGATGTATCCATTTTTATTAAAACCAAATACATTTCAAGACTGGTCAAACAGCATGACTCTCTAGAACTACTGCATGTCCAATTAACTACTGCGAAAGTACCATACTAAATCATTGCTAGCTATAGATCCCCCACCATGAACCAGGATGAGCATAATGCCTACCTTGATTTACTCAAATCTCTCGCCATACAGCCCAACACTGGGGGACATACATGAGCAAAAACAAGCTCAACCAGTTCCTGAACTTTGTTAACGCAAATGCTCTGGACCAGATACCCTGCACCCCCACTAGTTCTGGACATAGTACTCACCAACATGGGGGGAGTCATTGTACTTCCCCATGTGTGATGTCCTCCCTGGTTAGGTCAGACCACCAATCAGTCTTGTTTGAAGTAAGTACTGGAAGTGACACCCTCACAGGAACAAAAAATTTATAAAATCTTCACCAAAGTTAACTACGGCCTATTAAGAGAGAGTATAAAAAGTTTCATACTACCCTCAATCAAGACATCAGAGACTGCTGCTTCTCTGGAATAGAAGTCCTATTCACGTAAAACAGAGCACCTCACTGACCCTATTCAAATGCAGCCTAGATAACTGAATGGGAGACAGCAAATTCTCCCCTGGGGTGGCATCCATGTCCCTCATGGACAAGGGTAGCCAGTGTTGATCACAGACCCGCTCTGGTCATAAATTTGTTCTGTGAACTACCCAAAAAGAACAAATGGGGATACTTGGGATTAATATGGGTAGGCTTTTAAAGGTTCTAGGGTCGCTAATCTAGTAACCGTCTATGAACCCATGAACCTACACACAGATACACATATACACAGATACAGATACACAGACAAACACAGATACACACAGATATAGATATACACAGATACAGATACACACAGATACAAATACACAGACACACAGATATGTATGCACACAGATACACAGGAACATTACAGATCATGCAAGACAGCATACATGTTAATTTCATTTACTGAAATTCACATGTAGAATCCATATGTCAAGTAGGTTTGGGATGGCAGGAAAAATAAAACAATATATATACATATAATAATATACGTCTTCTACATCAGTGCTAGACGTTTAACATGTAGTGCTCTGTCCTCTCCACCTCTCCTTGAAAGACAAGAGAAGACCCTCAGGAAACCTTTTCTCCTTGTCCTATTCAACTCTCAAACATCCAGACTTATAATTGATTCAGTGCTGCGGCCTTCAGAGACAGAGCTTTATCTCCTTGTACACAGTCCATTACACAATGGCTACATGAAATTTGCTACATGAGAAATGACAGCAGTCATAGTCATAATGTGCTCAAAAAACAATGTCTGTAATGCAAACCTGGGCTGTAGTAATGAAAACTGGAGAAATTACAAGACTGCATCTGACGAGTTCCAATCTACCGTATTTAACCTGTGTAGTCCTGGCACTGCAGCTATCTTTGGGATTACTATGAGTTTCTTGGGATACTGTGTCCAGGTAAGCATTAAAATTATACCCCCCCCCCCAAAAAAAAATCCCTGCAATGAATCGTGGCTCAACTGCATTTTAACTGACAGATGCTGCAACAGAACATTACCATCTGTTTCCATCAATACTCAAAGTACATTTGTGATGATACTATCTGATGTGGTCTTGTGAAGCAACAAAACATCCAAACCTCCTTGCCTTACTTGGGAAGACAGTTTATAAAAATATAAAATCACACATGTTCTTAATTTTACTCGCTCTAACAGACTGGAATGTTGTACAGTACAGTCTAGATAAAACTTAGACAGCAACTTGCTTAACAATGGGAAAACAACCCTTCCTCTGCAATAAAAAATAAATAAATAAATAAATGACAATAAATAAATTAAAAAATCAGTGAAACAGCTGTTAGTGGCTGTGCAAGAGATTAAAAGCAAAGCCTGGCATTCTTATCATGTTAAATGTGCTTCACACAGAGCACAATTGGAGTCATAACACTTTAGACATTTTTTCAGAGCAGCTCCATTTACGGAAGTAAGAGTACTGAAGTATTTACTGTTAAATGTATTGCAAGCATATTTGAAAATAACCACATTAAATATAAATTGTAAGTGACAGTAAATTAAGGGCTGGATTCAAATCTACAATAACGGGGTCATATTTTGCAGAAGAAAAGGGAAGATTAACATAAGAACTGTCCTACTTAATTTAGGCAGATTGGTGATCATAGGGGCTTGGGTTGGTTACAGAATGAATTACTTTGAACAGCAAGTAAAAATGTTTAGTGGTTTTAGAGGTTAAAAGTCTAAGGCAAGATTACGTCAACTATTACACACTGGAGATCACAGAAAATGATTTATTGGCATTTTCAGCACAGTTTACGCACTGCACAAATGTTATATTTGCAAAATATAAGATACAAAGGCATGGAAAGAAAGAAATATGGAATGACAGAAATACTAGTGAGGAGATGTGTCTATCCCATTAAAGATATGGAGACAGTGTAGCCATTAAAAGTATGCAGAAAAAAAGCTTGTTGTCCGCAGTCATAGAAAGAGGAGGGGTCCGAATACGCAATTCCTTACATAGCTAAGGACGCATACTCTGAAACCTCTGTAAAAAAAAAGAAAAGAAAAGGAAAGAACATATTGAACAGTAAGAGTCTTTGTGGCAAAGAGGAAACATATCCCTGACTATGATCTGAGTTTGATATGATTCCTGTGTACTGGAACAGCCAAGTTCAGGGGCAGGAGATGGGTAATTTTTTTTTTTTTTTTTTGCTAGTACAGCCACTCATGGGGGTGGGGGGGGTGGGGGCAGAGAGACACATGGCAGCTTTCCATATGTTGGTAGAGCAGCTCCATTGGTAGGAAAATGCAGGTCCTAATGGTTAGGCAATAGTTGTTGCAGGAAGGCGGGCATGGCTACCCATGCCAAGATTCTAACAGTTACTGCACGACAGACAGTAGCAAGAGCACATCTGGTTGGGGAGTGCTAATAGCCCACATGGCGCTGCAGGTGCCTAATTCAACACCAAGGGAGGTGAGGTGAGGAATCTATAACTAAAATCACCTAATATCTGTCTTCTTGGGAACCATGCCACACATGGCTCTCTCACTATCAGGATATGAATGGGTTCCAAGAGTTTCCGCCCCATCAGCGAAAGAATGGCCTTCAAGGGCTCTCACCCCATCAGGTAATGAATGGGCTCCAAGGTTTCTCATCTCATCAGTAATGAATGGTCTCCAAGGGCTTTCTCCCCATCAGGTAATGAGTGGGCTTCAAGGGCTCTCATCCCATCAGATAATGAATGGGCTTCAAGGTTTCACAGCTCATCAGTAATGAGTGGGCTCTAAGGGCTTTCTCTCCATTAGGTAATGAATGGGCTCAAGGGCTCTTACCCCATCAGGTAATGAATGGGCTTCAAGAGCTCTCTCCCCATCAAGTAATGAATGGCTTCCATGGCCTCTCTCCCCATTAGGTAATGAATGGGTTCCAAGGGCTCTCTCTTCCCATCAGATAATGAATAAACTCTTAGGGATCTCACCCTATCAGGTAATGAATGGGCTCCAATGGCTCTCTCCCCATCAAGTAATGAATGGGTACCAAGGGCTCTTCCCCCATCAGGTAATGAATAAGCTCTTAGGGCTCTCACCCCATTAGGTACTGAATGGGCTGCAATGGCTTTCTCTCCATCAAGTACTGAATGGGTTCCAAGGGGTCTCTCCCAATCAGATAATGAGTTAGCTGTAAGGGCTCTCATCCCATCAAGTAATGAATGGGCTCCATGGGCTCGCACCCCATCATGGAATGAATGGGCAAAAGGGCTCGCTTCTCTTCAGGGAATGAATGGACTCAAAGGGCTCGCTCCCCTTCAGGGAATAAATGGGCTCCAAGGGCTCGCTCCCCTTCAGGGAATGAATGGGTTCCAAGGGCTCGTTCTACTTCAGAGAATGAATGGGCTTCAAGGGCTCTCTCCCTGTCAGGTAATGAATGGGCTCCAAGGGCTCTCTCCCCATCAGGTAATGAATGGGTTCTAAAGGCCTCTCCCCATCGGGGAATGAATGAGCACCAGCACTCTTCCCCTAGTGGGGAACAAACTGCTGGCCATGACAGCAGCTTGATGGTTGGCTGGCATGGTGACGGGGGTGTTTAGAAAAAGGATACAGAAAAAAAGTCCTAGGTAAACTACAAATGCATATCTAAGCCAATAAGCCACAAGTGATCAAGAATAGCCAGGCAGCAATTACTAGAAAATGGAAATCAAAATCTAAACCAGCTAGTAGGAAGTAGTGAATGTAGTAAAAACAAAAAAGCGAAAAGAAACACTCCAAGTCCACCAAGTAAGGTTAGCGCTTTCATTTACTAAAATGAGCAGACTTTATCAGAAAGCGCTAACTTTACTTGGTGGACTTTGAGTGTTTCTTTTCGCTTTTTGGTTTTTACCAGTTTTTGAGTTATTCAGATTGTAGTAGTGAATGTAGTAATACAAGGGAGGAATAAGGCCTAAAAGGCAGCAGGACTTAAATGATCCATGTAATGTCTGAGTGAGAAAGACTGGGTAGGTTATAAGTGATGAATAATTTTGCAACTGGGAGTGTGTCGGTATGGTTTGTGATGTAAAACGTTTGCAACTAGGATTGTGTTGGTGTTTTCATTTACATAAATGTATGACTGCCTATGTAGTAAGTGATGGTTTAATGAAGACGTTGTGTGTTTAAAAAATGCAGGAATTGAATAATTTATGTAATATTGCTTAGATTATATGATATATAGCAATATATGTGAAGTATAATGTTTGATATGTTAATATACTTTGATTACTTTTATATGAATGTAAATTTGCCTATGTCACAAGTGATAATTCAATAAAGGTGTTTGAAAAATAAATAGCCTGGGAGTAAACAAGAGAAAAGAAAGCAAGAGAGCAGAAATCATCACAGCAGAAGGATTAAAATATACTGGGTGAAAAGTAAAAGCTATAGACCTGTGGAGGTGTCAACCTAACAGTTCTTCAGGTAATGTTGTCAGTAATTCCTCTGTAGATGTAAGACTGACAGATATCAAGGATGAGGTATGGATAATGAGGGGTTCAAAGGTCAGGGAGTGGTCTCTTACATCTTTATGGAAGGTAAAGGTGTTCTGTAACAAAGATACCAAAAACAGAAGATGTCACATGTGCTACAATCCAAATACTAAAATAACAAAAACAGAGACAGATACTTATAAACATACACACACACACACACACACACACACACACACACACACACACACACACACACACACACACACACACAAAGGGTGAACTACTGTGGTGTAAAATAATGCAACAGGGACTACCATAAAATGTTGTTGTTGCGTCTTTCGGCTTTTCCTGGTTAGGGGTCGCCACAGCGGAACTCCGCACAACCTTCAACAAAGGTACGCCCATTCACGCATGTCTCCACACAGAAGACGCTCTAGCTGAGAATCGAACGGGACAACGTCTTACTGCGAGGCGACAACGCTACAGCAGCACCACAATAATGCAGGTTTATTAAAAGGAAGAAAAAATACTAAACACTAGTTAAGACTCTTCTTATATATAAAGATGAAGCAAAATAGTAATAAAGAACTTTCACTGTTAGTCCCACAAAGAAAAAAAAACGCTCTCTCATATTGACTTCACCGGAGTACAAAGGTGCTTTAAACTAGCTTTCTTCTGTCTGGACTGTTAGTAGAAGAAGACCAGGCTTCTTCAGATTATTCTAGATGGTCTTTGTTGCAGCACATTCCCTAGAGCCACAGTTCTAGGCTCAGATATCCTGCAAAAGAATGCCAACTTTTTCTGACTAATGGGGTACAGACCTCATTTTATGCACCATTTGATTGTAATAAGTGTTTGTTAACAACAATTTCTATGAGAAGCATCGCTAGCTAAAACAATTAACATGAAGGCTAAAAGAAGGGCATACACATTTGCATGAAAAAGATGTCAGTAAAATGAAGAAAGGATTTTAGAACATCAGGGACCCTGTTCTGTAGACTTACTCAGTATTACAGAATGTATTATGAACAAAGCATTATAAAGAAAAGACTAGTAGAGCATCTATACTGCAAGCTCCAGTAAGTGAAGAAAAGACAGTATGCTAATTTTGGAGGAACTAAAGCTAAATGAAGAGCTAGGTCCACATAACATCATTAAAGGATAACTGAAGAAGCACAGACATACTTATGACATCTTTTGTAACAACACCTTAATGGAAGCATGCCTTCTCGTTTTTGGGGTACAGATCTGGTACCCTTTTTAATAAAGGTACGAAGACGACCTTCCAAATTATACACACACATCTACTGAGTGATGAACAATCAATCAAAAAAAAGGTTTGCAACATTTGGTAAAAAAGAACAAAGTATAAATGTTTAAAATGACTAGAGGCAACATGCAATGGTAAGTGTTATCATAGGTTCATAGGTGATTACTAGGCTAATGCCACAAGAGCCTTTAAAAGCCTACCCAATAATAACCAGGACATGACAATATTATATCTTAATTCTCCAGATATTGGATGGGGTAGCATCAAAGTAGTGGGTTTTTGAGAGTTGAAGCCCTGAGTCATTTTACAGACTGCCTCTGTCCATAAGGGACATGTGCAATACCCTAGGAGTGAATTGACAGTTTTCCATCCAATTATCCAAATTCTTTTTAAAGGGAGTGAGAGACAGGCTTTGTTTTATAAAGATGGGAAATTTATTCCATTGATGAGGTAGCCTTTGGGATACGAATCTATTTCTCCAGCAAGTTCTATTAGAGTCACAAATAAGGTTCAGGTCCTTGGAAAGTGTAACCCTCCTATAATTTTTCTTGTGAATATGTAACATTTTCATCAGGGCTGGATCAGAGAATGCCTTATAAGTCAGGCATAAGTCCCCTCTCAATAAACAATATGAGACAGAGTAAAGTGACAGGGCCTTTAGCTGGTCTGCATAAGACATGTTTTACATTTTGTATTTTTTTAGTGAGAAACCTCTGGGGGCGCTCCAGTTGGTGGAAGTGCCTGGTTAAGTACATGCAGAAGGGAGCACTGTACTTGATTATGGGCCTGATAAGGGCCGAGTACAATAGCACTACGGCTTCCTTTGATCTTGATGGAATGCCTTTACTTATACGGTGAGCCACACAGAAGGGTTTCTCACTACCACAGCTACCCGGTGGCCAAAGTTTAGGTTACTATCCATCTATGTTCCTTGGTCCCTCACCACTGGGTCTACTTTTAGGGGTGTGCTATCAATATTATAATTTACAGGAATATCTGATTTATCAAAGAGTATGATTATGCATTTTTTAACATTTAGTCACAGACAATGGTTTTGGCAACAGTTGTCATTTTTAAGCCTGTTAATAGGATGTCAACATCATTTGTGAATTCAGTGATTGCTCCCAGTTTACAGTCATTATCAAACTTGGTGAACCAGAGGCCCCCAGCACTAGCGTTCACTTCAGAGAAGTATATACCAAACAGGAGGAGGCCCAGCACTAAGCCCTGTGGGACACCACTAGTAACAGGTTTCTTGTTGGAAGTGAATTCACCTATCTGCTCAACATGTGTCTTGTCAGTGAGCCAGTTGGATATCCATCTAATGATGTAGGGGTCTATGCCTAACTCAGTAAGTTTATCTATGATCCTCGAGTGGGATATAGCAAACTACCTCAGCTTCTGTAGTCTGTGTACTTAGATAGATAGTAGTTCTGTCCTCACTGCAATCTGTGTGTGTGTGTGTGTGTGTGTGTGTGTGTGTGTGTGTGTGTGTGTGTGTGTATGTGCGTGTCTAGCCAGAAGAGCAGAAGTGTGTATCCTCGAGTTACCTCTCCAATCCCATGAACTGACAGTATTTTTGATACTTGAACATACCTACAGATCCATTTCATGCAGGCCTCCCAACTTCTTTTTTTCTAAGATACACTACTTACGTCATCCACTACAAGCTGAACTGCAGCCATATAAAAGTCAGACTTGTGCAATGGCGCTTGCATAAAGTACTAATCTTTGTAGTCTGTGTACTTAGGTAGGGGTTCTGTTCTCACTAGAGTCAACTGTGTGTGTGTGTTTGTGCACCTACTTGACAGTACAGAGTGCACTTTACAACAGCATGTGGGACATTGATTTTACCACCTTCCTCTCAACAGACTGCTGATTTGTGGATGTGCAGTATACACATCAGAGCAGGGTCAGAGATGTCCTCTGGTTCAAGCATAAGTCACCTCATCCTTTCCAATATAGATTTCAGGAAGAGGACTTTCAGTACATCCATGTATGTCATGGCATGGTTTGTAGGACCTATATATTCTTGGTGTGAAACCCACATGGTATGTCTAGCTGCTGCAGCTGTCTGGTAAGCACTAGACTGTCTTAGTGTTCAGATGAGGTTTGAATACAGTGCTGTTACATCCTCCTCAGATCTGGATACAATGGCCTAACTTCTGAGGTGCACGATGTAGCCTTTCTATACCACTGTGGACACTTGGTAAATCTTCAGATTGCTGTCTATGTGTGTTCCCAATTCTTGCACCACTGGTTTCAGCATAGGGGGAGTGTTGTCAATGGTGAAGTTACCAGGAAATTCCATTTTGCATAACGCACAAATCTTGACACATTCTGTATTTATTCGTAGACCATGTGGCTTTGGCACCAATCATTTGTGTGTGTTAGTCCTTCTTGTACTACAGTCACATTATTGGCGGACTCACTGATTGTAACCAATATACATGAATCAGCAAACTTGGTAAGCTGCAGGTCATATTTTGTAGACTGGACTGTTGATAAATAGATCCCAAACAGTACAGGGCCTAGCACAGATCCTTGGGGTACACCACTGGTGACAGCTGCAATGGTGGAGGTTGATTCAACAACTTTCACAGTATGTGGTCTGTCAGTGAGGACATTGGTTAAACATCTAGTGATGACAGTATGTGGTTTGTCAGTGAGGACATTGGTTAAACATCTAGTGATGTAAGTGTTAATCCCCAACTGGTAGAGATTGTCAAAGATACCTGAGTAGGGGGATTGTGTCCAAACTCTAGGACAAATCAAGATTGGCAGTATGCACTGTGTTACTTTCATGCAGGCCTATCACACAGAAACAATGGGCTGTGACAACATCACAGACTGCCTACAGTGTAACTTAGAACATACTCCAACCTGGCACGGTGTGATACACACTTCAAGACAATGGACTATGTTGCAGTAGAAGGGTGTACATTAACATGCATCCATCTGAGTGGACTGGGGACAGCACCTGATGCATGCATGTATAGACACATCCTGACTCTCCTGGTCTGTGAGGTAGACCAACATGTCATCGTGGACCTTCTCTAAATGGACAGTAGTAATATCCCGGCTGTGTGCAACAGACGTGTGAATGTTTGTTGCTATATCTATGTCTGTTACATCTGTCAGATGTCCTCAAAGAGCTACATCCTGTGGAACTTGAAAAGGCCAAGTCAGTCAACAGGAGTCCACACTGAGGTATTCACTCTGCAATGACAGATCTGGCCATCAACACGTTTATCACCAAGACAGTAGAACAGCGGATCACATATGTGGCATCTAAATATGTAGAAATATGTGAAGTGACCTAAACCTCATGTCCAGTGATCAAGTATGCACATCAGGGCTGTCTGCTAGGCCCTTTTCTGTCCATGACTGAAATCACAGACGTCAAAAATGACATACAAATCCTGTGTCCCACCAGCTGTCTGGAGGACTACAAATTGTGTACAATCATTGGCTCCAACTGTGATATTGGTATAATACAGACAATATCAACATACATCAAAGACTGCTGCCACAGCCATGATGACATGAGATGAAAAAAAAATGTGGGGATTTGTTTCATTATGCAAAGAGATGCACAAACCAAGGGTCATCTAGACGTCACACCCTATCAGCATACCAGATGTTATGTGTCCTGCGTCCTGGGATATATAGTATGTGGAATGTCCACCAGCATGTGTCCACGGTGGAGAGTATCCCCTTGTATATAACATAACTACTGAATATGTGCAGGACATCTACATGACAGGCCATAATACCTTCATAGTTGACAGTCTTCACCACACCAATATCTTGGTATAATGCACCCTTCCTCATGTCCCTCCATATGCACCTTCCAATGATGTGTAACAGAAATGTACCACCTTTGTCACTGTAAACTGTAACACATCTATTTGTGCATACCTAGGTATTAGTTTTGTTGCATAAACATTACTATCTGATGGCAGGAACTTCACACCTCCTGCATATGTGTCAGGAGAGTGTGTTTAATTACATTGAGATTGCTGAAGTCCTAATAACAGTACAAGTGTACTGGTGCAGAACCATCTATGCTAACTCAGAAACACATATGTTGTGTCAGAGACATGGGTATTACTGGTGGTATTATTCTGATTCTGTCCATGATTGTGAGCAATGGTTTTATTGTTTCACCATGACCCTGTAACACTGGCTCATTATATCTATATTCCTGGCAACTGCACAGTTGCTGAGGAGAAGAAATTATAGAGGGTGGTGAGGGTGGCTGAGAAAATCTTGGGCACAAACCTCCCTTCTATTCAGGATCTTTTCTTTACAAGAGCAAGAAAGAGAACATACAAAATTTTAGCTTATTCAACCTATCTAGCCCACAACTGGTTCTCAGAACTTGCGTCTGGAAGGAGATACCGCAGCTACCGCTGTAGGATTACCAGATTCAGGAACCGTTCGTATCCTACAGCTGTGAGACTTACTAACTCGGACACCAACCATAATACCTGAAACATCGAAGCCTCTTTTTTCCATTTAATCCTGCTGCTCTGAGCAATTACCACTAATATTACTATTATGCAATATAATGGCTATACTGAGTCATGTCTAAGGTTAACAAGTACAATACAGTAACTAAACAGCTGCTATTCACTAGTCTTTATTTATTCTCTATCTTACAGTGAAGTGGTTTGGTGGTGGGTATTTATTTATTATTTATCATTAGATAAGGGGTAATGAGTATGTTTATGTAATGTCTACTACTGCCTGCATGTCATACGTGTTATTTTCTTTCTTATGTTATTCTTTGATAACGCTGTATCTATGTTATTTGCATTGCATTTTTCTCATGAGCTGACACTTGTAATTTTGTTTAGGTTGCACTTGTGTGGTCCTAAATGACAAATAATTTTCATTGAATCTTTGAATCTTTTGAATGTAACTGTGTCCTACTTGTTGGAAGCCTCTGCTGACAATACAGGCATAGTCAGGCAAATCAGTTTGCACAGCTTTACAATATGCACCCAACCCCAATTGTATTTAACATCCATGAAACAGGTCCTCTCCATTATTCATGTCTGGATGCTTTTATGTGCGTCTGTCAGCTGGATGTCAGGTGCCAGGGTCCACCACATCACATACGCTCTCAAGTCTCTCAACAACAGGTACTGTTATGACTCCGTCATAGTCCACGTTGGTGTGAATGACTTGAGATGAACCTCATTGGACTACATGAAAAAGACATGACCGAGCTCTCTGATTACACTATGTGTCTCAGGTAGGTATGTCCCTAGCCTTAAGCAGCATTTTCCCCTCACCTATGATGATACCTCAATACAAATAAAAAATGACTGGCCTTAGTTTCTGGTGTCATTCAAAGGGGATCCAGAGTCTGTCAGCCAGGGATGACATGGTCGACAGACCTCGATGCTTTACCAGACATGGTCTTCATCTGTCACCTCTGGGATATCAGTTGCTGGCTAAGTCTCTTGCCACCCCACAGCGCCTTTTTAAGGCAATGTCACAAGAACAAAATTCCAGATATATAAATACCCTCTAAAAACAACCTCAAGGTTATGCTGCTAAATGCTAGGAGTCTAAACTAAAATCTGCACTCACTGGAAGCAGTCCTCACCTTGGAAGATGCTAACATTTGTGCAATCACTGAGACCTGGTTTAAGGCTGCGGAGAGCACCCCATGTATACCAGGTTACATTTCTTTCCACACATTCAGGCCGCAAAATGAAGGAGTGAGAACTAAAGGAGGTGGTGTATCAATATTCAAACAGCGCAATTCCCTTGAATTACTTCAGGTGCAACTGACTGTAGGTAAGACCCCTCTCTGGGTCATTGCCAGCTACAGAACCCCTCCATGAATCAGGACATCCACTCAGCCTACTTTGATCTACTTAAGTCAATCAAGATACAACCAAACTGGTTTTGGGTGATTTTAATTACCCATGCATTGACTGGGTAAATTATGTGTGTTCTAACTCACTTGCTCAAAGGTTCCTGGACTTCGTTAACTCCATTGCCCTGGACCAGCTGGTTGACATGTCTACAAGGGGCTCAAACATCCTGGATCTGGTGCTCACCAACATAGGGGACTGCTGCACCACGCCGAATACGTGGCCATCCCTGGTGAGCCACAAATCAGTCTTGCTAGAAATAGCTGTAAAACAAAACTTCCATTTAGCAACAACTAGACTAAAAAAACTTCTCCAAGGTCAATTACAACCTCTTATGTGACAGCATAAATAGCTCCATAGCCCCTCCCCCACTGATGGAACAGCCACATATGCTGAGTTATACATCAGTGCTTTATACGAGCACCTACACAATTGTATTGTCTGTGCTGTACCTGATAGAACCAAAGCAAGATCTTCAAGGAAAAACAAACTTGCCTGGTGGGCAACTGCCATTAATAGGCTATAAAAAAGGAGAAAGAAATTGCTGTCTAAGAGTAGGAAAGAATGGTCTCAAAACTAGAAACACCCCCTCCTCAACTTAAACAAGCAAATAAGACTTCTACTGTTTTGTTATCTCCAAAGCTCCAAAGCTAACTATGAATCCAAATTAGCTTCCCTAACTAAGGATAACCACAAGGCATTCTTTAGTTACATCTGTAACTTCAAAGGCAAGGCCCAGATTTGCCCGGAACTCATAGTTAATGGTACTACATATACAGAACCTGTGGATATAGCAAACCTGGTGGCTGACAGGTTCAGTGAAAACTTCACTTCCCAGTGCCAGCCACATATACCCCAAAGCATCCCCAACACCTGTTCCCCACCTAGTATCTCCGAGGAACAGGTCTTAAGTGCCCTCTCCAAGGCCAAAAACAACCCAGACAACATCTTGGGCTGTGTTCTACATGGGTTAAAACAGGAATCAGCATCACTATTGGGCACACTTTTCAATCATAGCCTAAGCACTGGCTTCGCCCCAAACCCCGGGAACTACAGACCCATTAGCCTGACCAGATTTAACTGCAAGGCCATGGAATGAATCATCATGGACATTATTAACAAAGATATAGGAAATCTCCAAACACTCAACCTCACCCAGTTTAGCTTTGTCAAAGGGAGATCATGCTTGTTACTTGGTGGACTTCGAGAGTCACCAAAGCCTTAGACTAGGGCAAATCTGTGCATACGGCCTACCTAGACTTAGCCAAGGCCTATGACACAATTCTCCACTCAGGCATCATTGATAAACTCACCCAGTTGGGTATCAACGCATATGTCATCAGGTGGGTTGCGAACTAGCTCACTGATAAAATTCATACAGTCAAAATAGGAGACTCCACCTCTTCCAGCAGACCCATAACCAGTGGTGTTCCACAGAGACTGGTTCTGGGACCCCTACTATTCGTAATCTTCTTCTCGCTAAAGCTAAAGGACTGCAGCTGACAATGTTTTCTGATGACTGCAAACTGGGAGCAATCATTGAAATCCCTAGTGATGTCAACAGCATGCCAGAAGATCTTAGGCAGACTAATGACTGGTGCCAAAGTCATGGTCTTAAACTTAATGCAAAAAATGCATTATCATCCCCATTGGCAAGGATGATGTTCCTGCAAACTACCACATAAATATCAATACCCTAAGCACACAGTCACTGGTGAGAGATCAGGGCACACAGGTCGACAGCAACCTTAACTTGGATCACCATGTCTCAACAGTGGTAAAAAGGGCATTTTATATTGCTCATCTCATAAGTAAGGGCATTGCCTCCAAAAAAAGAGGTTATAACCCCCCTGTACTCTTCCCTCTTCAGGCCCATAATAGAGTACAGCGCTCCCTTTGGTATGTTCCTTTCCAAACACCTGAAGCAATTGGAGAGACCACAAAGGTTCCTTACAAAGAAAATTCAGGGTCTTCAAGATCTGTCTTATGTGGACAGACTGAAATCATTGTCACTTTATTCTGTGTCATACAGAATGCTCAGAGGTGACCTGTGCCTTGCATATAGAGCAATATCTGACCCAGCTTTAATGGAAATGCTGCACATTTGCAAGCCAAATGGCACATGGGTCACTCACTCAAACAATCTTAACCTGGTAAGTGACATCAACAGAACTTGCTGGAGAGACAGATCAGTCTCAAAGAGGTTGCCCCACCTTTCGAACAAGCTATCTATTCATGTTTAACAAACCCCTCATTGACCCTATTTAAGCATAATTTGGATGACTGGATGAGTAACCAGAAATTCACCCCAGAGGTTCCACCTGTGTCCCTCTTGGACAGGAGCAATAGTTGCTGCCTTTAGTGGCTGCTTGAACCAGACACCCTTGGGAACAGGGGTTGAACCTGGCTAGGCTTGTAAGGGCCCTGAGGGCATTAGCCTAGTAGCCTCATATGATCCTGTATCACACAGATGTCCTCCACTGTTATGTTACCTTGTGTGACAGTCACATCATATACATTTGTCACTGTGCAGTCCATACTGTGTCATGCGGAGATATAATTAGTGTTCCTGCTGCAACAGTCTTCCTTTTAAATTTCCTCATCTACAGTATATTACAATGTTTCACCTATCTTCCTTCCCAGTGTTAATCCCTAAACTTCATCTGTGTGTCCTTATTCAATAAACACACTTCCCATGACTGTTTCTTGTAAATGGCAGTCCACATACCTTCACAGATTATTGACACAACTTGTACAGACTTCCTGGAATGGGATTCCACAATACTCAGCACTATATACACTGTCCTGTCCTAACCCTGCAACACGTACATTAATATATGAAAAACCCTAGTGGTCTTTGAGGCATTCTGTGCAATCCCACTAGCCTGGTATGCTGGAGTGTACACACACTGTCCTGATACATTGTCCTGTCCTGTCTCTGCAACATATTACATTACTATATGAGAAACTCTGGTGGTCCCTGTGGCATACTGTGCAATCCCACTAGCCCAGTATGCTGCAGTGTACAAATACACCATTCTGTCCTGATACATTGTCCTGTCCTGTCCCTGCAACATACTACATTGATATATGAAAAACCCTGGTGGTCCCTGTGGCATACCAAGCAATCCCACTAGCCCAGTATGCTACAGTGTACAAATACATCATCCTGTCCTGATACATTGTCCTGTCCTGTCCCTGCAACATACTACATTAATATATGATAAACCCTGGTGGTCCCTGTAGCATACCAAGCAATCCCACTAGCCCAGTATGCTGCAGTGTACATATACATCATCCTGTCCTGATACATTGTCCTGTCCTGTCCCTGCAACATACTACATTAATATATGAGAAACCCTGGTGGTCCATGTGGCATACCAAGCAATCCCACTAGCCCAGTATGCTGCATTGTACAAATACACCATCCTGTCCTGATACATTGTCCTGTCCTGTCCCTGTAACACAATACATTAATATATGAAAAACCCTGGCAGTCCTTGTGGCATTCCATTCAGTCCTGATAGCCCAGTAAGCTGGAGTGTACACATACACATACACTGTCCTGTCATGTCCCCGCAACATACTACATTAATATATGAAAAAACCTCTGGTGGTCCTTGTGGCATTCCACGTAATCCCGCTAGCCCAGTTTGCTGCAGTGTACACATACACTGCCCTGTCCTCTACCCGCATCATAATACATTAATCTATGTGGCATTCAGCACAATGCCACTAGCCCACTTTGTTGGACTGTAACACTCTCTTGTCCCTGCAATATATATATTACGTGAAGGAAAACCCTGGTGGTCTGTGTGGCATTTTGCACAATCTCGCTAGCCCACTTTGCTTGACTATAACACTGTCCTGTCCCTGTAATACATACATTAAGTGAGGGGAAACCCTGGTGGTCTGTGTTGCATTCTATGCAGTCCTGCTAGCCGACTTTGCTGGGCTGTAACACTATCCCTGCACTACATGCATTAAGTAAGGGGAAACCCTTGTGGTCAGTGTGGCATTCCTCTCAATCCTGCTAACCCAGTTTGCTATCCTGTAACTAAATTTACTATCCATGTATCTTTACACCATTTCCTGGCCACCACGAAACCCTGCTTGTTTATGTTTGAAATTGGGTCGCAACATGAATATTCATTAAGCGCTGCTGCTCACCACACAAACACGTAAACTCCATGTAGGCCTCGTGCAAAGCCTACACGGAGTTCATTGAATCCTACGGTATGTGCTACTACAAATGGGGTTTAAACAGAGATTGCTTAAATGAACTTGGGACAAGATGGATAAAACAATACATTGTTGAGAATGAGGAACAGAGGTTAATAAAGATTCTGGTGTGCAAATAGACTGTGAATTAAAATTTAGACCTCAAGAAAAACACTATCTTATGGCTAATTCATTCAAGTACATGGGATGACTGTTACATGGTGTTCAAAGCACAAATTCTCTTTTTTACTCAACATCTGGATGAGTGCAAAGTGGAAGAGGTCTAAACTCTTTGAAATCAGTTCTCTAGTGTTAACTCCATAATTGCTTTTTGCATTACATATCACTGTTGGTATGGTTTCCATTTGCATATCAGCAGTGATTCTATGCATCTGAGCTTTTCTTTCTGGTTCTGCAACAAGCATATACAAGTATGGGTACTGGGGTGCACAGAGGTTTTTTGTATGTTACATTGATCTGAGACTTTGACTAGTATGTTTTGCCCAAATTAAGCCTCAGTCATTTTAGACTTGATGAATGTAAAGGAGCCACTTTAAATGCCTCATTTTCATTAGTATTTTCAAACTCATCCTGGAATGTGCTGCTGCTTTGTGGTCTCTTACCAGTGGTCTGATAAAACAAAACAAAATGGATACCCCCCACTAATCTTAAAGGCCTCATTCTGTGCTCGGCTTAAAGATCATCTCAAGTCTGAATCAATTTGCAAATACTTTCCCTCTGGACAGATCACCTAATCTCCCACTCTCCCTTTCACCAGTCAGGCACATTGGTCTTCCATGCATTATTTCACTACACTAATATGTTGCATCTCTTTCACATGTAAACAGTTAATTTCCACGGGCCTTTACCTTACTTTTGCTATCTTTTACACGTTGTGTTCTATACCTTCTTTATTTCATTCTTTCCTTCTTCATCCCCATCGTTACTCTAACTATACCTTCCTATTGTCCTTTTATTGTGTAATGTGTTATTATTACTGTTATTGACTCATTGCTATGTTCACACAACATTTTGTTTGTACTCATAATACTTCTTGTTAACTTGCTTGTCGACTGCCATTTATATTTGTCTGGGCTGACACTGAAATGGATCCATTTGAATCAGTGCTCTACTCTGGTTACCAACTTGAATAAATAAAACAGAAAAAAAAAATCACTGGCTTCTCCCACTTTTCATACCAACAAAGGCTTGAAAAGGTATGACTCTTTTACACGTCACCTTAAGGAATCCAACAGCATCATTGTTCTTTATAATGCCAATAAGGCTAAGTATTTACTCCACTACTTAAAGGGATCTAAGACCCATCTTAGCTCCATCTGCAGTAACCTACCATCAGTCAGGGAAGCAAAGCTCAAGAACAAAAATAACAGCACTAGAACGGCGGAAATGGGATATTTTAGATATGAGGTACAACACAGATTTTTTTGGCTTGTCTTTGCTCCCACTGTCTAAAGATCATCAGCCCTCTCACAGTCAGTCAGCCTGTTCCTCCTGCCCCCATCATCCAGGGTTAGGGTCAACTGATAGGGGTCATCATGTAAGCAGACATCATGGGTTATTTAACAATTTTTTTTTTAGTTTTTCTCTATACACTAACTGTGCCCACCCCGAAACAGCCAATGGGTAAGGGTGCAATAGAAGTCAGTGCTGTTCAGTTCTTCACTTCCATATATGGCTGATGTCAGCAGGACTGCCCTGCCCACCTACACAGGGAAAGCATGGCTGTCTTCCACCTTAGAAAATCAACTCATGTGCATATGCCTCTCAGCATGCATCCCCTCCCTCCATACGATAAGCATGTCCTTCCTCCTTCCCTACGCCATTAAGATCCTGAGCTGCTACTTGACCTTTGATCACCAGGCCCACACTCAGGGTGTTATTCCTCTATGTCACCTATGCAGGCTGGCACAGTGCACATGCAAAATGTCTGATAAATAAACAATGGCTTGTCTTATGCAAAGAAAAAAAATCTGGTGGAAGCAGTTCCCCCACAACATATACCTATATAATGGCATATGCAAAGGGTTAAGAATATGGTCATTAGTGCCGGGCTCCATGGCATGCGGTTATAAATCTCTGACAATCACCCAGATGGCGCAAGGTCAACAAGTGTCTTATGCTCCAGGAGAAACAGGTGGGGGAGGGTTGACGATCTCCACCACATAAACAGAAGCTTGTAGGGGGATTAAATGGCTAGGATCTAGGATGACAGTTTGGTGATCTCAAACCAATGAAAACAGCCCTCACAGCATGTGGGTGAAGCATGCAAAGCAAGGGGAGGGCACATGATGCTCACTGGTGATGCGTTGCTCACCTCAGTCACAAGGGATGGGGTTAGAGCCCAGACAGAAACTCCTTCAATGCTAGAGTGTCTGCACAGACACAAAAGACATCCACGGCTGCCTGGACAATAGCCCTTTCCAACTGACCATGTATAGAGAGGAATGAATGGACTGAAGACACCATGGAAAAGCCTTTATGGTCAGCAGGTACAAAGGCAACATGACTACAAAGAAAAAGAAGAATACAGTAACTAATAGCACTGCATGAAAACAGTGGGAGTTACAAGTTATTAGCATTAGTACACACAGAAACAACAAATATTTACAATATAAATACAGCAATTGAAGGATGCTTGTTAGTCTGATTACAGCTGTATCAAAACTGCCTTCTGCATATCATTACTCAAAAGCAAATTACACTTGCTGCTGTGTGTAATACTAGTGTTTCCACAAAGGGAAAACCAAACGGCAGTAAAAAGGGATAGCATATTTGAATTTTTATATGACAACAGTAAGCAGGATGAGAATGGTGCACTAGGCAAACATACAACAGTTCTCTCGGACATGTTTTATTAAAGTTTTTGGTACTCAATGTTCTGAGACCAGACATAAGGAAGGGATGAGAAAAATGAATTGCTGTGGAAAGAATCACAGAGCCAGTGTTGTATTTGGCCATAGATAAAGAATGGTCTTCACATTAGGCCTTATTTGAATTAGAAAAGCATATATCTGAAAATGTTATGCAAACTGCACCGTTAGAAGTGCAATCACAGTGCTTGTTGAAAAGTTCCATCATGTCATTATTTAAAATATTAATTATCAATGATATTCCCATCACTGCTAATTAAATATTTTAAGAGCATGTGTTGTCTGTACTGCTATTTATCTAAGTGTTAAGGGAAAGCTCGGCCTAGTGTTAGTGACTGAATAAACTTTTAACTGATTTATAGCACTTTGCTAGTTTTTCTACAGTTAGCTCTTGATTAGCTGTTTTGTTTTTTTCTCTCTTCATTTCAGTGTACTCGTCAAAAAAATGCAAATAAGATCAAACTGCACTTGGTGGAAACATTTAAAAATAAATCATTTGTCAGCTAGTTGAGAGATGTTGCACTGATAATCTATCCAACAGATTTCAGATGCACTACACAAAGAACAATAAAGACTTTTATGTGTTGTCAGTTCTTTTCTCATCCCATTAGTAGACTGGGCAATCTGCCACTCATGCAGGAGTTCCTAGTCAAGCTCAAAAAGAACTGTTAGGTACTATACGTCTCATGGGCTGCTACCATATCCTTAACGCTGACATGAAACAGGAAGGGGGTAAAGAAAAAAAATCACACAAAGGATACCTGCGACATTCATATCAAACTGCTACTTTCCAACTACTTAAGAATATATGATGCAATGACAGCAACTAGGTATATGCAGTCAAGACCCGTTTCATTACACTCAGAGGCAGGGTTCTATTAGGTGGTGGTTTAGGGGAGATATGCAAAAAGTGCACCTATGTGTTCTAAAGTTTAGGAGGTTAAAGCTCCAAGGAATACTAGAATATGTTGTGTTCTTCGGCTTTTCCTGGTTAGGGGTCGCCACAGCGGAACTCCAGTCCACTAATGATTGGTAGTTGATTTTTACGTGCCGGGTTACCAGCCCTGACACACAACCTTCAACGTAGGTACGGCCATTCACGCATGTCTCCACGCAGAAGATGCTCTAGCTGAGAATCGAACCAGACAGCGTCTTACTGTGAGGCGACAACACTACCGCAGTGAAAAAACACAGCAGACACCTTACCCTTAACTACAAATTATAGAAACGGAGAAACAAAGGAAGAGAAAATGCCAGAACCATGAAAAATGTTGACGGTCACAAGTCAGCACAATGCTTTAGACACCAACATAAAGAAAATCAATACAGTGACTACAGTGGAGAATTAAAATAAATTAAATTTAAATATTTATTTCTCATCTGATCAAACTGTGAAGAAATAGAACATCAACACATTGTCTAACGTAAGACTACTTGCCTGACATACTTGTTTTCAGAGAACATTCACTGTTCTTTCTTTTACGTTTGCCATCCAGCCACCTGCAGCATAGAAAAAAAGAAAATGACTCGGTGTTAACAACAATGTAAACAATATTTTTTTTGTTAAATTTTTTTGAATTGATTGTTCAATATGTAACAAAAAAACAAACAAAAAAATAGAAAAGCAAGCAACTGTTTCACCAAGCAGGCAAAATATACAAAGAAAATGTGCGCTTTTTATTTATACATTTGTTAACTTGGCAAGTACCCTGGTCAGAAGACCCTTTCAGACACTAATAAAATAACCACAGTGAATAATTTGCAGAGTATTTAAAACAGAAAGTAACATGTTTTTCAAGGACAATAACTGAATATAAGACAAAAATCCAGGTCCAATTTAGAATAGGTCCTTGATGCTTTCTCATCACTGAATTTCCCCACTAAATTTAGCAGATAGCTTGTATGCATGTAAATACTTTGTTATATGTGAAGAAATTTTTGTTGCAGAAATGTCTTGCAGATTAGACAACTGAGTTGTTATAGCTTCATAGTTATAGACTAGGCTAATGACCACCAGGGCTTTTATAAGTCTAGACGTATAATCCAACCCAGTTGTGTCCCTGTGTATCATGGGCGTTTATTAAGAGGAGATATGTTAGTTTGAGCATTACTGTCTGCCTCTGTCAATGAGAGACAAGGGGGGGGGGGGTGCAAACCCAGGGAGAATTTCCGATTTCCCATCCGTTGGTCAAGGTTACACTTAAAAAGGGTTAGGGACGGACTCTGCTTCACATGGATGGTAAACCTATTCTAGAACATGGGGATCCTCTGAGATACATATTTGTGTCACCAATATGTCTTATTTATGTCACAAGCAAAATTTAAAACCTTGGATCTAGGGGTTTTGATGCTGTTCATTTTGCAAATGTGCAAAAGGTCTATCATGGCTGGATCTGAGGATGCCTTGCATGCCAGGCATAAATCGCCTCTCAGTAGGCTGTAGGAGACAGAGTTTAGAGACAGAGCTTTAAGGCAATCCATATAGGACAATGTGTTTATAGCCTGGATTCACCTGGTAAGGAACCTTTGTGGGTGTTCCAGCTGTTTAGATTCATAGATTCATAGATTAGTACTAGGCTAACTGCCCTTGTAAGCCATTTTAAGCCTAGCCAATTATCCCTTGTGAGACTCAAACCCTGCACCTTGTGCTTATAAGGCGAACGCCTTAACCATTAGGCCACCCTCCCCCCTGTTGGATATGTTTTGTCAGGTATATGCTGAAGGGGGCATTATACTCAAGGATGAGTCTGATAAGGCCAAATAATGTGGCACTAGGACTCCCTTGGACCTGGATGCCATGTCCTTACTTACAAGCTGGGCAACATAGAATGATTTTCTTACTACCTTGGCCATATGTTGATCAAACACCAGATTACTGTCAACATATGCTCCTAGATCTCCGACTACTGGGTCTACCCTTGGGTAACTTATCATTGCAGTAATTAGCCTGGTTGGCAGTTTTCCCAAAAGAACTGTACGAAAGGAGGTAGCGCTGTAAATAATAATATATAATCTTTGCTTGTAAAGTTCAAATCAAGCTTTAAGAAGCAGTGCTGCAAGGACAAAGTGTGTGCTGTAATACTGAAATAAAGCTTTTCAAAATGGAAGACCATACTTCAACGGAGACAATGCCAAAATACAGGCAAAATGTCTGCCTTTAAATTTCTGCATCTTGACCTGTGATGGTCTGAAACCAGAATTTTCACTGGTATTTTTGATTTCAAGCTCTTCAGAACCTTTCCCTTCTCCTCATCATAACATTCCTAGACATGTCTGTCCTTCACCTTGGTGTAAAATATTGAGAAAATCTATACTAGTAATACAGTGCAATTACCCAGCTATAACTTTCATGTGTAGAACTTTATCACTGAGCACATACTAATTTGGTAAAGTAAACCAAATCTTTTCAATGTTTGCCTTGCAAAATTAACCTGTTCCAAATTTCTGTTTTTGTCCAAGCTGTATTGAACAATCATAATATTATAATAGGGGCACTCTGATAGGAATATTTAATGTTCCTATACTGAGATCTTTTTCAGTAGCTAATTTGTTTGTCAGGAATTTTACGTCAGCATCTGTAATTTGTTGAATTTCATTGTTGCTAATAACACTTTTTAAACATCTTTATTAAATCACAGTTTACACAATGCTTTAGGTACATTAAGAGAAAAGAAAACAAACCTTGCTGCCATTTTCATTGCTTTCATGCAGTATATATACAGTTTACCTTCATTTTGTCATGCATAGTTTGTGCGATGTCCTTCCTTCGAAAGGACAAATGCAAAAAACTCACAACAGCGACTCACATATGTTCGAATGGCTACAATGCAAATGCATTTAGCCATTCAAACATATGGGACAAATGTCAAAAAAGGTTTTCAGCTAAACCATTTTCGACATTTATCCTCGGAAGTTTTCTGTAATTCGCTCTAATGAGTCACACAAAAGCATGATCGCACATACCATTTGTGACAAAATGAAAATGAAGGTAAACTCTATATATATATATATATATATATATATATACATCGTTTTATAAAGTATCATTCACTCCAGCATTACATAAACTGCTCATTTTTTGCTTTTTGTAAACGTCATTCCTCTTCTTGAGCATCATTTTTAATGTATTGCTCCTACGGCTCAATTTATTTCTATGTAATTTCCTCCTTTCCTTTTCTAAAGATCCCACCTACTGTTCTTTTATCTCCTTTACAACAATCAGTAGCTCAATTACAGTTGGTTTAGATTCTGATTTCATTTTTCTGGTAATTGTTTTTCTTTTTTTTTTTTTTGCAGCCAGTAGCATGCAACTTAGTAAAGCCAGATTGCTGTCAACATATGTTCCCAGATCTCAGACTACTGGGTCTACTCTTGGGGTGTCTTACAGCAGTCAACAGCATTCACCTTAGTAAGACCTTACTATGTCTATGCAATTCAGAACCTGTTGCCAGCTCAAACGAATCATTTACTTAGCCAAAGCTATCTGATGGGCCAACATTTCTGACAGAATACTCTGTAGGGAATTTTTAAACTCTGTCAACTCGTTACACTGCCAAAAACGTACCCCCACTGTTACTTCTCTCTTTCCCATCACATCTCTAGCATTTGCTATCTACCAAAGGAAAAATTCTATTAACATCTGCTTTGTGTATAACAATGCATATGCAATCACTTCCAAGCAAATATCCTAAACCTTCTGGATGTGGTTGCATACTTGGGAACCATACAGATGTCCTTCCATTGTTCCTTTGTCAATTGTCTTTGCAGTCTCTCTTTCTACTCTTTTCTACTGAGGATTATCTGGCAAAAAGGCATGGCAATCTACTCCCATATGTCAGTCATGGAAACTCTGTGGATGGTTTAGATCACTGGCCATAGGATTGCCACAAGTCAGTCACAACTCAGTCGCACTACCAAAATCTACATTACCAAGAGATCTTTATTTTCCTCTATCTTGTAGAGGGTACCACAAAATAACTGTGCCAGTGTTTTGTATTCTTTTGTTCCCAAAAGCATACCCTTCCACTTTCTAGTATTCAGTCCCAGATGTCAATTACCTTCCTGTGACATTGTCAGAAAAATTGAACAGTTGACGATCCACTCTAAATTATGTGGTCATTGTGACACTTCCTCTGTCGGAAACCAGAAATAATAATCCAAAAGTGCAGATGTGAGAAAAGTGCTGCTCTGCTGCTTCTGTGACATTAAGCACCAGAACAAAATGGCTGCTAGACGGGAGACGGACATGTTTTCTCAGTGTATTGACTTGTAAAGTCCTAGTTCATCAGTTTCATTGGGCATACACTAATGACTGTTGCTCTGGCTAGTTTAAGAAAACAGACAGCTTCAGGAAATGTTCAGGAAGTATACATAAACCTTACTGTACAAAAAAAAAACAAAACAAACAAACAAAAAAAAAACGCTAGTTACTTATTCCTTCTATGTGCTGTCATCACAATTTTGAATTTTTTTAGCTGAGCATGTTCTGTTTTGTGAGTAAATTTAGACTTTTTCATCATTGCTTGAACAGAAAGTGTTCTGTTTTTGACAGTTTTGGCTTAGCTGAATGCTTCTGTAGGAGCGTCTACAAAACACACAATGGTCCTCTGAACAAAATATAGTTTTGAACTGGTTAGGTTAACATAAGACTCACCTATTTTGTGCACCAATAGATAGGGTTCATATTCATCTTGCTAAACTACTAAGTGACTAAATACAAACCTAGACATAACACTATTAAAATGGTAATGCAAAACTGTTTTAATAAATTTTGACTGCATTTTAATAAATGAAAACTCTCATTTGTTATTTTTCTAGCCAATAATGTGTATTTCCAGTAGCCTAAAGCCACAGAAAGGGAACTCCAAGCAAGACAAAGTAAATCAAACAACCTTTCATTTATATTTAAGCGGAATATAAGGAAAAGTACTAAATGTAGCCACTATAGACACACACACGCACACACACACCTGACTGTGACATGGACAGCTTACAGCTCCTGTGGAAGAGATGGTTGGCTGGACTCACTAACTATGCTGCTGATTTAAATACCAGTCCAGAAAAGAGACTAAAAGCACATAGCATGGGAGAACCTTTATTAAATATGTAAGGCCAATTAGACCCTGATCACAAGTTGATTACCATCAAGTTTTCAGGTATCTTGAGAAATAAAATTATTGTTGTTTATATTCTCGAACTTCCCATAAATGTATTTTCATATCCCGAGGTTACAGTCATGGAATTTAAACTCGGGTCAGAACTTTGTGCTCTAAACTGTGCCAACAGGTAATCCATATCCCACCAATGACTATCCAGTATCACACAAATGCAATTACTATATCAAGCATTTAGCATAATTTCATTCTAATAACTTTCATATACGTTAGCATTTCAAATTCCACGGTCATTAACTTGTTGATAATCAGATAAATGGATTCTCCACAGTTAAATTAGGCTCTTCCCCTTTCTCAGCGCACACCTTTTTCAATGGGAGTCCCTAAGGTATCCATTCTGATTAGTAACCTACGTCATGACCTTCATACTCTACAACTCATCCTCTATGCTGATGCCGATGATATGGTAATCTTTAGATCCAGCCAGAACATCTCTATAATTGAAGTGCAACTACTTAACTCCCTCAATTCCAGGCTCATGAACCACAAACTAATATTTAACCCCACAAAAGCAAAAAGCGTGCTATTTATTCGTTTAAATGCTTGTTGCTACCCAGGATTAAACGAGATGTGTTCTATTTTATGTCTTTTAAAACTGAAGAGTTTGTTAAGATAAAGGGTACGTATTTGCCTAAATATACACAAAAAAACATAGTGAAGGGAACACTTTAGCTTGTTACAGAGCTACCACAAGAATTTTGTTGTTGTGCTGCTATGTATTTTGATTTTTTTATTATTCTAGTTGAAGTAATTTTAAATGTTTTCAAGCACACAGAGGGTTACATTTTTGGAGGGAAGTGTGTAGTCATTACCCTAATTTGATCATGTGACTTTTTTTTGAAGTTGTGTTCTTAGACATTTGTATCTGAAGAAGTCCTGGTTACTAATCGGACGAAAAGTGCTTCATTGAATAAATTCCGTGTGGACTACTCCTTTGGTTGCCTTTGTTGCTTTATTTGGTTTGTTTGTTTGGATTTTTGGCGTCTACTGATTTTGTATTTATTTTGCCAGTCTGTGTGCTACTCTCTCTTTACTCTGCAAACCATGCAACAAAATATTTTACATTGTAATGTGTCTTATGCTATACTTAACAGACACACACACACACACACACACACACACACACATACACACACACACATTGACTTGCATAGTCAGTTTACATTTTCTGGAGATGTTTTTACATAGACATTATTAATCTTGTAGTTTTATAATCTTATATTGACATTCTGCATTGAGTTATCATCTGACTGCAATTAACCTGCATGTTTTACTGGAGTGTACAACAAAGTAGCTACCTACTTAACAACAGCACACAGGACTCTATCAGCGTCACAAAGGGCAGCATTTACAGATTCCATTTAGAATTAACAAGCTGGCAGTAAGTGTATCTTACAAAAATCTGCCTATCTATCCATCCATCTACAAAATGATAAAAAGGTAGATTAAAAAAAGAAATAATGCATTTACAGAAACTCAAGGACATCTCTTTTTCTTGGCAGTATCCCTGTTAGAAGCACCCATTCTATATGTAGTACCAGTGTTTTCATCTAATACTGCCACAAACAAATACATTTTAGAAGGTAAGAAGCCACGGTGGTGCAGCGGTAGTGTTATCACCTCACAGCAAGAGGTTCTCCTGTTCGATTCTTGGCTGGAGCACCTTCTGTGTGGAGCCTGCATGTCCTCCCTGCAGTCGAGTGGCGTTAGAAAGATATGCATGAATGGGCGTGCCTTCGTTGAAGGCTGGGCATCGGGCTGGCACCTCGGCACCGTAAAAATCTACTGCCAATAAATAGCAGACCGGAGTTCCGGTGTGGTGACCCCTAACTGGGAAAAGCCAAAAGAAGAAGAAGCTATTGCTTTTACTGCAAAACCTAAAGTCTGTTTGTCAAACAGTACCAACACCAGTATTTCCATCAGTCTTTGTATAGACACAATACAATATCTATGCAACGTAAGACTGCATTATGTCTGACTGTATGTCACTTATGCATCTCACCTTTAGCTGACAAATTTCATCACCAGTGTTTTGAACTTCAGACTTATTTTGTGCTATATGTGTGTAATAAAATATAGCAGAGGATGTCGCTAATTATAAAGTGATTCCAGTTTTTTATGACAGAAGGCTGTGAGAAAGCTGAAAATCTAAAATATAAGTTACTGATCTAGAGTAGAAAAGACAAATTCTTGCAGTCATTCTCTGGACCAGAGAGGAATGCAGTTTTGGAAATACCTGTACAAGAGTTGCACCACAATAAAGGTATGGCTAAACTGAATTAAATGTTTGCGGAAGTTTTCTTAAGGAAAGAGAAAGGCTGAACATGTGAGTGGTACACACTGCTGAATGTACTGTTTTGAGACTGCATTGCTGTTGTGATGGATTATTTTGCCAAGTCTGAGTAAGGAATATAATTAAAATTTTGACTTTAGTCTTCCTGGTACAGTACTGGTCTTTTAGGTGTTGGACATGCTTGTTTGCATAGCTAGAATAAACAGTTCTAACTGGATGTTCAGATCTCACTTCTGCCTGTATGAAATTTGGTCTAAAGCACATTTTTAGTGAGAAAACAGGTGTTTCAGCAGCAGCAAAGAGGATTAAAGTGCAGTGTGATTCTGCTTGCTAGAAAAGAGGTACAAGTACATGTTCGCAAGAACCATCTGAGGAAAATTGTCTGGTTCCACTTCCTTGGAGTAGATGGGCAGGAGCTCAAAACATGTTCCGCTGGACCAAAGACTGTACACAGAACAGAGTAAGTGACGTTAATAAAATAAAATGTCAGGGGAATATTACTGACCAGGACAGTCTGACTGGGTCCAAGAGTTCTTTTCAGCAGAGAACCAAGGAGAAAGACACCACAAAAATAAGATACATTAATCAAAAAGAATATATGGAAATACATTACAGAAGCATATGCAATCAATTAAGCTGTTAAGCAAGGCAAAATGACAAATACAAATTTCAAAATCCTATACATTTGCTGCAATGGACACTGCATGTGAGTGCCCGTGCCCACACACACACACACACACACACACACACACACACACACACACACACACACTGGATACTCAAAATTGGTAGTTAGCTGCATTAGTAAAATGAGCATCTCATAGGTTCATAGGTATGTACTAGGCTAATGGCCCTGGAGCCTTTACAACCCTAGCCCAAAAACATTGCCCAGGCACTGTGCCACCTGATGTTAGTTCACAGTGCCCCTACCCAGTAGGGCAACTGGAGTGATCCCTGGGGTGAACTTTCTGTTACCCATCCACTCGTCAAGATTTCTCTTGAATAGGGCCAGCGAGGTGCTCTGCTTAACATGAATGGGAAGCTTATTCCAGAGTATGGGCAGTCTTTGGGAAATTAACCTGTACCTCCAGCATGTTCTGTTAATTGTGGTAATGAGGTTGTGATCTCTGGAGTGTGCGGCATGGTGGGACTGGGATTTCTTTAGGTGTAGCATTTCAAGTAGGGCTGGGTCAGACATGGCTTTGTAAGTCAAGCAGAGGTCACCTCTAAGTAGAGGATAAAAGACTGAGGGCAGCTGAAGTTTCTTGAGTCTGTCCATGTAGGACGTGTTTAAGGCCTAGGATCTTTTTGGTGAGGTACTTTTGTGGCCTCTCCAGCTGGTCAGGTACATACATCTCAAAACAAATGAAGCAAAAAATAATGCTGAAACTTCATAAGCAATCTGGGCATGGCTCTACCAAAAAACTTCAAAAGGTACTTGTTAGCTCAGGCTATACAGAACATAACTTTATGGCAGTTTTAGACAAAATTGTTAACAGTCGTGAAGCAGGATATCCAATTGTCTCATATTTTTGGCCTATTCCTTATAATATTTGTGATTTTCTGGCAAATCACTGAGGACTGAAGTTACTAAATATTGATAGACATTTTAGTTTCATAATTCATATCCTTCAGAAAATGCAGACTAATGCAAAACCTGTTATTCTAGCAACTAATGTGTCACTGATTTGGGGTCTTGCCCCGCCATGTATTTCTCATTAGCCATATTTCATGGGCTTAGTGGTTGGCAGGTATGGCTCATGACTCACCTCACAGGTTACAGTGTGATAGCTGAAGAGAGTTCAACAATGAAGGCATGGCTAAGAATTCAACAAGCTAAAACAAGAGTGCCCTACAGTTTTGCGTGACTCTTGGAAGGACCACCAATACTTAGAAAGGCAAAATAAAATGAACATGCACATTTTCTTAAATACAAGACAAAACAGTGCATGTGACTGGGAATTTGTCACAGAATGGGCTCTTATGGCAAAGAACTTCATAATGTGCATGGCTGTAGTCCATATAAGCTGATATAAAAACAAAAATCCATCTCATCCATCAGTGTTAACTGTAAATCACCTGCATTCAAGGTTATTGCAATGAGCGTGTGGGTTCGGCTGCATATTACATAATGCTTACTACATGCGGCAGAACAGCATTTTCTAAAGCAGAGTACTGAGGTAGCATTGGCACAGACTTATGTAAACGGATGAAAGGAACACAACTAGGGACAGGGAGCACTAGAAATAAACAGGCTGCATAGACCTACAAGGTCCTTCTGGGTAACTGGAAGAGATGGCTTTGTGTTCTTTAAGACATGAAGGCATACATACATTAAGGAATGCTGCCTTAGGACTTAGGAAGGTGACTGCATAAGATGGTAACAGAGACTCCAGACTCTGGAGGACATTGCCTATGATTTAAACCACAACACAGGACAGAAACAGACTTTTTAACTAAAGGCCGTGTAATACGTCCTGAGAAGCACAGGCAACTCAAAATGATACAGAATGTACTGCTAAAAAAAGCACAAGATGTGCATAGGCCATCTACACTGAGTCAACATGAACATCATATATGCTGACGAAGAAAGTGACATTTCCCGCAAAGCAGAAATCCCTGGAAATACAGGAAAAGCACAAGGTAAACACAAGAAGATGTACAATGAGTGACACAGTGAACCAGAAATAACTGTTGGGATGAGAGAGTTAGCTGATTTGTTGAGGGCTAAAAAAAACTTTCTGTTAAAGCATTGGTGGTGGATATGACAACCCTGAACCAAATGAGGACTTTTACAGTAGAAGAAATCAGTTTTCATGTTACAAAACAAAAAAGGAACATAGTAACTTGGAAAGCAGCCTATATTAAAATTAAAGATCTGTGACACAACTGTGTTTCTATGAAGACAGTATGCACCCTAAAAGAGGCAACTGCTGGCAACATGCCCAAAGTTCATCTAGTGCATTGAGGTTTTGAGGAACTGGACTTCTCAGTTCTTCAGAAACTCTCACTCACATGCTCCTTGGAATCATTAAAACAGTTTCTGCAGGCTGTTTGTCAGAAACAGTAGAAGTTCAATGGATATTAAATCAGCTTTTTCACTGGGAACTGAAATAGCTCACAATATCAGAATTCAGCATATCGTTTAAGCAAAATGTCAAGGGACACTGTGGACATTATGGGAGCTTCATATACAGACTGCAAGATGCTTTGTTCTGCTAGTCTAATAATGTCGAAGACACCATGATTGATACTAACGGAAAAATATTACAAGTGGCTCTTGTTGCCTTCTACTAGTCCAATACAATAAAGAGCAGGGCACTTTCTTTCATATCATATTAATTGCACTTGTGGGGACTTTATAACAACTGTGATTCCTGGATTCCTTACCTAAATTTTTTTCACTTTGGACAGGAGAAGCATAAGAGTCCTTTCTTTACTGGCATGTTGTTAAATTTCTGTGGCAAGTCCATATATACTTGACAGCGGCTCTATGTTAAAACATTCGTGCACCCACAGACCTCCCTAGGGACATCCAACTAGAGTCTCATATTTCAACTCCACCTGCACCTCAATAGAGGCTACTCAAATTACACCAAAGAGATGTGAAATTATTTGGTTTGCCATACAAAGCAGAGCGAATGTTTGATGTTTACACCTTAGCATGTAGCACAGATCAAGGAGCATTCATGACGTTAACAAAGTGGTGTAGAAACTGGATTCAGAACAAGTGGCTTTCACCTATTTGTTGGTGATCAAAAAGAATCTGAAGAACTGTGCAAGATACAGGAGAAACTCCTCAGCTTTGCAGATGAAATTGATAATGCAATGTTTCAAGTATTCTTCCATTCCAGAGATCCATTTAATGTATGTAGAGATATGGCGTCTATATTACCTGATCAAAAACTTGGGTTAGCGAATACCTAAATGTCGATCTGGTAATATCAAAAAATTAAAACAGTAAATGGACGATTTAATGTAGGGAATTAACTCCCTCAGCCGGGGAAAAATATTTAAACCAAAAATGTGGAGGGGCTGTGCCCCCCACAACCCCATAACTAAATATACCAACTCTGAGATCGTTCTACAGTGGGGAAAGAGGCAAAATCTATATAACCGACAAGGGAATTCTTTCCCTGCATTAACTCGGCCGTTCGTGGTTTTTGGCTTTTGCTATTACCAGATCGACGTTTAGGTATTCGCTAACCTAAACGTTTGATCAGGTAATAGGAACCCAGAAATATGCACCTCATCAAGTGTCGATGCCAGGTGTTCATTGAGTCTGAGAAATACATCACATCATGTGAGCAACAGTAATAAATCAATTATTAGTCTGCTTTATCAAGAAAAGAGCCTCATCCCTTCTAAGGAAAGAAAAGAGCTTCATCCCTTCTTCTACAAGAAGCACTAAGGAGAGCAGCACTTCAGTTAAAAACGGTAGAGAAGGAGATTTATTTTTAGTACTTTTAGGACAAGTTATTTTTAACTGTATATTTCCCTACCCTTTCGTTTTGTGATAATAGTTTTGCGGAAAGCAAAGGGTAGATACTGCTTAAGGGAAGGGTGAGAAAATATTTTGGCTGAAGACCATTTTCAGTTTAGATTAGTTTCTGTTTTCAGTCTGGATTGTTATGAGGGTTTAAAGAAAAAAAAAAACTTCTGCAATCAAACGTGTTTTTGTATTGTACACATCTCTTGCTCTTTATGGATAATAGTTGACATTATATTATAGTTGTCCTACAGTCTGTGACCAAACTCCAGAGCAAGTATTAAATATAAAAGTTTGGATTAGACATCATGAGTCTAACAGTGGTGAGAAGAGTGCAGAGAAATGTTGGAACTCATAGGATAAGCCACATACATTGATCGTGTAGATCAGTCTATAAGTTCCACAATTACCAGCAGTCCATAGAAAGTTCCAGATGGAAGCTCAGAAACCGGTGTAAATGTCAGTTCATAGATGGTAAACAGCACTTTGCATTATCACTAGACATTTCTTCTACAGTTATGCATATGAAAAAAGTGAATCTAAAGAAAACAAAATAGGGGAAAGCTACTTCAGTACTCTTTTTGCCATCTTACAAAAATGAATGAAGAGCATGATATCATATGCTGGGTAAAGACACGGCAAAAAGGCTTTTTATGCTAATCCACCTGCTTATGAATGACATACCTGAGCTAACATCACAGGTGATCCCATTGGGTATAATATCCAACTGGAAGAATACAGCAGACAACATGAAGCAAAATATTAATTTAAAGTCTACAATGTACTTACTCCTGCTGCAAAGATAAAAGCCAGTAAAGGTGTTTCGAAAATGTATGGTCTAGAGGACCATAATGCACAACTCTCCTACAATTCTATGAAAATTTTATGTAGCTACACCAGACTGACTGTACCAGAAGAAACACTGCAAAGCTAGAACAAATAAAAACACACACAATGGATCAGAACATTCTCTATATATGCAAACAATCAATTTAAATACAAGTAGTATTTCTGTGTATTGCCAGTTCCACTGGCATAAAGGGATTGAGTCCTATACCCCAGGTTACTCAAGTCAGAACAGTAGTTAAGGTTTCTGTTGCAACTAGAAGAAAGGACTGATAAAGCTTCATTGGCTTGTCCTTCTTTGATAGAGAAGTGGGGAGCATGTCTAGGTACTTGTTCCTACTGGACAATCCCCAGTAGAGACCACAGAACTCATGGAAGTTCTGGCATCAAGGGGAGTTAGGGTAGTCCTGAAGAGTTATGTCACCCGAGGAAGCTAATGATACTTCCTAGCAGATGCCCACTGCACTCTGACCCCTTGGGCAGTTACAGGCATTCATAGAGAGGTTATGGCTTTACAGCTACAAAATTCCTCAGACTAAGATAGTTGACAGCTCCATTCTCTACTGTTTTGCTCTCATGAATGCACCACAGGACTTACTCCTCCCAAGGGAACAAATGAGATGTACACTGTAGAGGAGAGACAGGCTGCTTCATGATTACTGAGGTGCAGAAAGAAAACAAAAAAAAGTAATATGTCTATTCATCTGCTATATCAGAAAACAATCACATATTTGGAGTTTGTATTTATTAAACTATGTAGACCCAATTAAATATTTCTGGGGTTGTAATATAAAAAATATATTCAGTTTCATGTCAGATTTTTTTTCTCAAAAAACAAATGCTGAAAACTGAGCTGGAACTCTGGTAACAGTGCTTTTGCACATACTGTATAAAACCTAAAGACAGTTTCTTGCTTCTGTATTACATTTCTTTAGCTTATAAAAGTTGTGCACATTTTTATTAACCTAGACTTGTAGTACTTTTTAATAAAAGCACTTCAGTACTCTGTATCACACATACCTCAGGCTCTGGGTGTGAGTTTCCATTCCTCCAGATGGGCACCTGTAGCTTCACTGAGGTTTCAATCACTGAAGCCTGCATGTGTAGATCATTGTGTGTATTTTACCTAGTCAGCCACATTAGCTAGATAGCATGTACATATAAGTTACTGAGCATGTGCAAGGTCAGTGCCATTTTGTATAGTCACAGTGAAAGCAGGCATAAATGGAAATGCACATGTGAGTGTGAAGTAATAAGTCAGTCAGTTAGCTTAAATATACATTCCCAGTTACAGCTTCTGATGTGTTTGTGTACAATAAACAACTTGAACCCATCACAGTGCCTCAGTGTCTCATCTGATACATGAGACATGCGACATGGTGTCAGAAGTGGGATCTGAAGTGAAGCAACTTGCAAACCATGAGGCATGCAGTTAGAAGGGGAGGAATATACAGGAGCCAACTCACAAACTGGTCAGTGGTTATTTAAAGGTACTAAAACTCGTTTAAATGATTTTTCAGTCACTGAATAAGTGGCAAAGCATTCAAAACATTCAAAATAATTACTGAGATAAATGAAATGTCTGAAATTGTGACATACTGATAAAAGTACTCGAAAGAAATATAAAAGTGTTCGAAATAATTGCCAAAGTGTTTAGAATACATGAAGAGGCTAAAACGACCACATTTTTTTCACATTGTACTATTATTTCACATTAACTGAAACTTTTCAAAGTATCAGAAGTATCCAGAGGGTTCGCAGTGTTTGCAGTGTTAAAGTGATGCCTTTTCAGAGAGGTTGTTGTGCATTTGGGCATAATTACAATAACTGATCTACGCTTATATTTAAATGTATTTTGTTGTTATGGCAGAGGGATTTTGTAGACCAGAACTGCTGATGTTTGATAATAATATTGCTGAGAACTGGTGAGTGTTTCTGCAAGAATATATTTTCAAACAGGCTGCATTTTCTGATAAAGACGCACATACAAGAGCACTCATATTTCTTAATTTAGCTGACTCAGAAGCCACTGAGAGGGAAAGTTCATTTGTATATGTACCTGTTGTGTATGCAGGGGAGGGGGAAAACCACCACACTGTGATACATGCTGAAACGCGGGAAGACCCTAAGTGCTTAAAACATAAATTTAGAGAAATGTGTAACCCTCAAATGAATATTACTACGGAAAGGGACATGTCTTACACACAAAATCAAAAGCCTGGTGAAACTACAGCAGCATATATTACCGACTTAAGAAATAAAAGAAAAACTTACAAATCTGTTGATTTGAGAGATGAGTTCATAAAAGACAGGCTTGTGTGTGGTATTAATAATGATGCAGTGAAAAAGATTTTGCTTACAGATAGTGATTTAATGCTGAGCAAAGCCACTGAGATTTGTCAAATATATGAGCTTACAGAAAAACATACAAATATGCTTACGAATGAGAAAAACATACATGCAATGTCTGCCAGTGCGAATGTTGATAGTGTACAACATAAAGCTAAGTTGAAAAAGAAATATAAACAGAGAGGCAGTACCACACCCAACCTTGTTGTTAAATACAGACTGAATGGGGCAGTACCCAACCTCAACTATAAAATGAATGCGGCCACAATACCTAACCTGATTGTTAATTGTCGTAATTGTGGAGGCATTCCTGAACTTAAGTAAGATAAATGCTTAACTTTCGGTCAGCAGTGTCATAAGTGTAAAAAGTGGAATAATTTCAAAAGGCTTTGCAAAAGAGAGCATCTGAAAAAAGCAAGTAGATTAGATACAGATCTGTGAGCAAACTTTCTATGTTGATTGTGTCTCTGTGATTGATGAAACAGTTAACACAATAGACTATCAGCTGGCAGCTTTAATGGGAAACTTGTAGAGCTTAAAGTAGACTCTGGATCCAAATGCAATGTTATATCAGCACAAATGTTTGCCAAAGTAAAAGCTGGTAAGAAACTTGATTCAGCAAAGTGTGCAAAACTAGTTGCTTATGGTGGTAAAGAGATTCAAACTGATGGTGCAGTAGTTCTCACATGCCATTCTGCTGGGAACAGCTATGGCTTGCAGTTTTACATAGTCAAAAGACACATGCAGTCACTGTTTGAGAATGGATTGATTTTATTTAATAAAGAGGTCCACCATATAAGTCTGAACAGCAGTGATAATTTTATACACAATATTTTTAGTGAATATACTGATATTTTCACAGACAAGCTTGGCAAACTTCCAGTCACATATTCCATGAAGTTAAACCATGATGTAAGCCCAGTTATCAGACCAGCAAGAAAGATTCCAGTAGCAATGCAGAGCAAAGTAAAAGCAGAGCTTGACAAAATGGTGAATTTAGGTGTCCTTACTCCAGTAAAAGAACCAACTGAATGGGTATCCTCCAAGGTGGTAGCTCATAAGAAAAGCTCAGATGATATTTGAATAGGTACTGATCCAAGAAACTTAAACAAAGTGCTTAAACGTCCTCATCATCCAATGAGAAGTAGCCGCTCTCACACCAAATGTCAGTTTTTTCATTCTTAGAAGCAAAAATTTCCTTTTGGGAAATTTGGCTGGATCACAAATTTTCACTGTTAACCTCTTTCAGTACAGCATTTAGAAGATACAGATTTTTGAGAATGCCATTTGGGATAAATTCTGGCAGTGAAGTATTTCAACATGCAATGGAATACATTTTTCTAGTTATCCATGTGCTATTATAGTAGACGACATTATTGTAGGGGCAATGGTGAAGACAAACATGATAGCAATATCAAGAAAGTTCTAGACCATGCTCATAAAGTAAATCTTAAACTGAATCCTCAGAAGTGTAAACTCAAACTGAAAGACGTTAATTATGTAGATCATTTGTTTACCAATTCTGGCTTACAACCAGATCCATCTAAGCAAGCAGCAATTCTTAAGATGCCAGTTCCAGAAAATGTCACATCTTTACGTATTCTTGGTATGGTAAACTATTTAGGAAAGTTCACCCAGACCTGCGTGAGCTGACACGCAAAAATGTAAACTGGTCCTAGTTGGAGCAACACCAAAGAACAAAAAATTGCCAGTCCACCCACATCGAGATATTATAATGTTCACAAACCTGTAACTCTTTCATGTGATGCTTCAAAATATGGTCTTGCTGCAACATGTCTTCAAGAAGGCATACTAGTAGCCTATGCTTCCAGAACTTGAAACCAAACTAAAATGCAGTATGCGCAAACTGAAAAAGAGCTCTTGGCAGTAGTGTTTGCATGTTCAATGTTCAATGATTATATTTATGGAAAACCTATTCAAATAGCGACTGATCACCAACTTCTAGTGACAATTCTGAAAAAGCCAATACATACAGCCCCAGCATGTCTGTAATGCATGATGTTAAAATCGCAAAAGTACAACTTCAGTAAAGTCTATACTAAAGGCAAATATCTCTACCTTGCTGATCCTTTGTCGGGAGCACCCAGACAAACAACAGAACAGCATGATAATGAGAAAACAGAATTTGAAGTCATGGAATTCAGAAATGTTTCCTCATCATGTCTTGATGAACTCAGAAATCACACAGCTTGAGACCCAGTTCTCCAAAAGCTGCAACATTTTATTAGTCAAGGATGGCCAATGCGACAAACTAGTTTACCACTTGATGTACAGAAGTATTTTCCTTACAGAAATGAGCTCATGATGGAAGATGGAATCATCATGAAAGGTCCTAAAGTGGCAATTCCTAAAGCATTACAACAGGAATATATCAAAATTTTGCATTGTGCTCACCCGGCTACTGATTCAACCAAAAGAAGGGCAAGAGGCATAGTATTTTGGCCTTCTGTGTCAAAAGGTATATAGAAGGAAACTCTAGCATGTTGTATTTATAACAGTACTAACTCACACCAACAAAAAGAACCACTTCAGCTAAACCAGATTCCTGAATTACTATGGTTGACGGTTCTTACTGATATTTTCGAATGGAATGGTCAGCATTACTTAGTGTCAGCAAACTCTCACTCAAATTGGTTTGAAATTTACCTTCTTCCTACCTTAACATCTAGCAGTGTCATTACGAAAGTGAAGAGACATTTTTCTGTCCATGCCAGTCCGTACAAAGTCATTTCTGACAATGGTGCATAGTTTACAAGTCAGCATATCAAGAAATTTGCTGTGACTTGGGACTTTGTCCATGTTACTAGTAGTCCTGAGTAACCACAGCCCAACAGATTAGCTGAGCATGCAGTTCAAAGTGTGAAACATTTGTTGGAGAAATCCAAGACAGATGGTACCGATGTTTTTCTTAAGTTACGCAATCTCAGAAACATTCCTCAAGATAACTTGCTTGGTTCACCTGCTCAGAGATTAATGTCCAGACAGACAAGAAGAACTTTACTGATCAGTAAACAATTGTTAGTACCAAATGTAATGAACAACAGAATAGTCAAGGCGCAACTTTTGCGAAAACATCAGTCACAAAAGTTGTGCTACGATAAGTCCGGCACACCTCTTAGACCATTAAGACAAGAAGAGGTGAGAATGCAAACATCTAAAAGATATGACCGAATGGGTATCGTCAAAAGCCTTTGCGAAGAACCAAGATCTTACATCATACAATCTGATAGAATGGATTTCAGAAGGAATTGAAGACACATATTGCCAGTCTCCGAACAAGTGACACAGCAAATTGCCTGTGCCAGAGACTCTATTTCTCAGTATGACTCTGCACTTGTTTGAATGCCAGAGGACAGTATATCTTAATCCCCGATGTTCCAATTGCAAAAGAATTCCTAGAGACTGCCCTATTGCTAAACCCAGTCAAGGTTTTTATGTGACCAGATCGGGTAGAATTTCCAAACCCATTTCAAGATACACAGCAACTTGGACTTGAATTCATTTGTTGTTATATACTGATGTGATATCTAGCTTGTTAAAAAATATCTTATTCTCCTATTTCATGTCGAACAAATCAAAGACGGAGGATGTAGATCATTGTGGGTACTGTACCTAGTCAGTCACTGTAGCTAGACAGCACATGCATATTAAGTTACTGAGCATGTGCAAGATCAGTGCCACTTCGTATAGTCAGTCAGAGTGAATGCAGGCATGAATGGAGATGCATATGCGAGTGTGTTTGAAGTAATAAATCAGTCAGTTAGTTAAATATATGTTCCAGTTACAGCTCCTGATGTGTTTATGTACTATAAACAAATTGAACCCATCACAGTGCCTCAGTGCCTCATTTGATACATAAGACATGCGACAGTACGGATAAAACTGGGACCAGCTGGGCAAGTAGCCTATGGAAGGTACAACTAGTCCCAAGGTTTGGTGACCCTGCAGTTATATTAAGAGTGTATGCAGGGAGTCTCATCTTGTGTGGCAGGGTCTGAAGTTGAATCCTCCAGCAGGAAAATAATGTGAGTTGCCTGTAGAATTAGCCGGAGTGAACAGAATGGGCTTCAACGAGCCTGGTAGTCCGCATTCCTGCAACTGCAAAGTCATTTCAACAAACCAAAATTCAGAGATCACTTCTGAAAAAAAGGTGCTTGCATCTAGTAGGTCTTGGCAGTTAAATAATAAAAATTCACATACATAAAATTCTACAGAGCTGTGGACTTTACAGTGACAGAATGTTACTTATAAATTAAAATTAGAAAGGTAGTCTCTTTCACTATTACAGGAAAGGTTTCTGTGTGCCACACACATATTTTTAATGCTACTGTAACACAGCCATTCATAATGTAATTCAGAACCCAAATTTATATTTCTCTAGAAACACAACACAATGATGCAGTCTTGAAACATATACTCTGTTCCTTTTCAGTTGTTTTTTAAAACTTAAATGGAAATGGAAGAGTAGAACAGAAGAATTAGAAAACTGATGATATATTATAAACTAATCACGTGACGAGCTAAAGGAAGAAAAACGGCTGATTAATACTTTACCTTAGGTAAAATCAGAATATATGCCTATGCTCCTGTAAGGAATAAAACAGGCATAACAACTTTACTCTCAATATTTTCCTAACTAAACAGAAAACAGACATTTAAATACTTCCTATTTTTTTATGAAGCCACTTACACAACTATTATTTACTTCTTTACAACCTTTAAATTAAGCTTTAGGAACCACCTCCTTAAACATTAGGCCTTTTATCCCCAACCAGCACTGAAACCTAAATGTACAATTATAACTCGATGTACTTTGAAGCGAAATGTGAATGTTCCTTCACATCTACAGATAAGCTTCCTTCCTTCCTCTTTTTTACCTCACTCTTGCCAAACACTACCTGATGATGTACAATGCGACTTTTCACCTACTGAAATTGCTGGTGCTGTCTGAAAACAGGCACATTTTAGTACTCCTTAAGATGTAAAACCTTGGTGGAAAATAGCATACAGTATCTTGGCCTTCATGACCGGGGCACATAGAGCTCTGAAGACTCCAAAGCACTTGTGAACACCGCATTCCTAATCAGACCTCTTGACTGTACCCAGTTTGGAGGAATGTTCCTATTTTGAGGCCTGATTTACGAAGTCCCTATTTTCAGGCTTGGTTTAACCATTCACATAATTTTCTGAATCTCACTCATCATATGATATTTTAACCTGTCTAGTACATAGAAAACCAAACTATATGACCAACATACTAATGGCAACAATAATTTAAACAAAGAGGACATATTGTACAACTCCCTTTTTCTAAGCAAAAATAAATTACCTTGTATAGTAAAATTCTGTAATACAGTTCATTAAAGTTTACATATTTTAAACTTTCTCTTTGGTAAGGTGCTTACATTTTCCATCTTTTTTTTCACTCTACTTTTTAAACGTGTTTCTAAGTAGTATCCCACATTCCTCTTGGGAGTGGGAAGGGTTATGTGCTATTTGTTATTCAAATTTTACGTTAATTAGTTGTCCCGGTTTTTAGATGGTCTTTGTTTCTATTGTCAATATCTGTAGATTGAGAGGTATGATCTCAATTCCCTCACGGTGGAGTATCTTCCTTTGTCTAGGTAGACCCAGCCAGTAAATAATGTTATTCACAGAAACCACATATGGTAATCTAAAGCTTCCTGACAGACATAACCAGATGGATCTCAGGTTTCAGGATTCTAAACACCATCTGAAATATGATATAATTTGTTGGACTCTGCCCGTAAAACCCAGGGAATCATTTCTCTACCTAGCAGGTAAGGCAATCTTTCTAGTTTTTTTGAAGGCTACTGCCTTTGCAATTGTTCTAAGCATGTATTAATTAGTTGTAAACCCTTTCCCTTAATTTCATTAGCTGCTAGGGCTGTAGTTATTGTTTTTATATGGTTTTCAATCCTAATGTATGGAAATAAATATTCCCACCTCTAGTGACAACTTGACCAAATTGTTTTTTGTTATTGGTCCCTTTTTGCAACACTGCATCCAACTTCTGCTTTACTGGGTCCAGTCTATTTGTTGGCATATCTGTACATGACACATTCCCAGAGCATAATAACTTCGAGAACACCTTCCAGTCAGACATTTTGCTGCACTATATAATGCCTCTGATGATATAATTCAAAAGTCTGACATGTATGTTTCCACTTAACATTTTACCTGACGTCAAAGAACCTCATATAAAAATAACTTCAAAGCTACTCTACAAGGAAAGCAGTGTGTTCCAAATATCTCCAATCTCTATTGGTCATGAACTACAGCTTGCTTTTATGTTCCTTGGTGCTGCTTTTGTTTTGTTTGCATAACTTGTGATAAATTTGTGGGATGGCAGTAATTAGGAATTAGTTGTATAATTAGTTACTTGTTACATATCATTCTGGGTCTCAGAATCTTCTGATTACACCAAGAACTCTTCCATTCCAGACCCTGGGACATTTCATACTGATGGTTTTCTTCTGTTGTCCTTCACATGGTCCTACCCCCCCCCCCCCCCTTTTAACATAATTTCTTCAAGAATCTAAAACAGGGCACTGAATTAGCATTCTGATGTGTGTCACATCTAACAGTATAGTACCATGACATGACAATGCAAGATAGGAGGTATACTGATGTCATTGGTCTTAAACGTAACTTATGATGTCATCTACATTAGACATAAAGTCCATGGAAGTCCTCTGCTAAAACAGCAGCAGTCTATTTTCTCAGTAACAAGGCAAAGTAAGAAGGCTTTATAACAGACTTTCCATCCTTAACTCTGATGGGAAAAATATTCTCAAAAATCAGCAGACATTTAGAAATATTTATTCACTTCTTTCCCTGGAACCTGAATATTTTAGGCAATGTCTTCCAGCACTGGGGTATGTATACTGTGAATAAATGAATGCCAGATGAGTCATCCCTGCAATGGGACCTGAGCCATTGAATGGTCCAAGCTAGTTAACAATATACAGCATACATCTGTTTTTCACCATCATCTGTTTATGATCTTGTACAAAACACCAAAGGAATGTTGGCAAACCTGAAGTGTACCGTGCAGGTCACATGACAAACTTCTTTCATAGTACTTGCACAAAGGAAAAAAAACTCAGTCATGATAATATCAGCATTTGGAAAGCATTTTTACTGACGCTCATGCTTTTGTTGTTATCTTGTAATACACAACAGTCCACATCAAAGCTACATATATGGACAGTCTAAGCCGTACTTAAACTGTAAAATCCATTCTTTCAATTTCCTGTTTCATACTCTAACAATAAATGCCTGTTAAGCAACTTAACACTGGAGAAAAGGGAAGGGAGGAAAACTATGCACTAAACTACTTCTTTATAGCACAAATTTGTTCCTACTTTCAAGCTACTGTGAAAAGTTTAAAACACTATCAGAAACATGGAAATTAGTAACCAAATGTGTATGCTAGTTTCAAAACCATGCACAATACAACTAGAACAACAACACAGGAGTCATTAAAGCATAAATAAACTGCAATCCAAAAATGCTTCACTCCTGTAAACTAGTGGAGACATTTATGCTTATTTATGCAGTTCCAGATTTTGCTGCTCATTGGAGAGGCTTCAAACCAATGGAAAGGCTGTGGCAGGCCTGTAAGCCAGCAGAAGGTAAAAGTATGAAAGACATCAAAGGGAAAACAACAGACACGAACATTAGTAATTAGTTACTGGAAGAGCTACTGCACTGTTCAGGCTTTGTACTTCAGTTGAATCATTGAGTAGTAACCTGACATTTTAGAAGATTCTAAAAAGTCAGCATAAATGGGCAGAACTGGTCCGTCCAACCATTTTTTGTAAGGTTACCACATGGCAAGTTTGTCGAGGCTTGAAGGGGGCATGTTAGTGTTTTCCAAAGTCTAATGTCTGCCTCAAAGCACTATTGATATATAGTTGGGGAACAAGGCAAAGCACAGATGTTTGAATCAGAAGTGACAGAAGTAGCTTTAAGTAGTCACACACAGCTGATGATTTTAGTGAGAAATCTTCTTATACAGTATTCTTGTCATAACTCTGTACAGATAGTTAAAAGTATTTTGCATCTAGCATAAAATATTTCATATATAATTAAAGTTTATGACAGGAGCTCTCTCAAACCAATACTAAGGTTGCAAAATGCAGCATATGAAAATTAGTATGGGGTACAGTCCAAAACACTATAGGATACTCAGATATTCACAACCCTAGTACATTACACTTGTTGGCAGGAATCTGCCATTGTTTTTTTTTTTCCTTGCATAAATGCTGTCTGCTTTAACAACTGAGGTGGGAGTGCAAAGTACTGCTGGATGTCTACTTTGACAGCAGATCTTGGGTTGCTTTTAACTTTCTTCCTGAGTGAGAGAAGCTTACAAAAGGCTATGCTGCCATACTCCTCCACCAATTTGTTTATTATTTTTGTTTGATAATTTTACATTCACTTTTACAACTATAATGCATAATCAATACATTTATAACTATAATGCATAATCAATTGTAGCTCTCACTGCATTTCATTGTAGAAGTAATAGACTGTAGTTGTTCATTATACCACAAGGTGGAGTTCTTTTCAGGAATATAAAAGACAATTTCTAAACCCGCAGTAGTGGTGCTGCGGTAGCGTTGTCACCTCACATCAAGACGTTGTCCCGTTCGATTCTCAGCTAGAGCGTCTTCTGTGTGGAGGCATGTGTGAATGAGCGTGCCTTCGTTGAAAGTTGTGCGTCAGGGCTGGTAACTCGGCACGTAAAAATCCACTACCAAACATTAGCGGATCGGAGTTCCGCTGTGGCGACCCATAGCCGGGATAAGCCGAAAGACACAACAACAACACAACAAAAGACAATTTCTAAAGTGAAAGAGGAGACTGGAACAGTAGCTGAAGGAAGGAAGACTGAAACAGGGAACTGAAGGGAAAAAGGGCCTTGCAGCATGACTGGATTTTCTTTTCTAGTACTTTGGGGACAGGGAAGTGAAGTAACAGGTTGTGTCTATTTTTTTTTTTTTGCTGAAATCCTGGATGATGCTATTTTGTGGAATCAGGAGAGAAGTCTGAAACCAGTAGTTTCACACCTGCATATGATTCAGCAAGAAAGGAGTTCCTTTGGGTCTAGTACAGAGACGCCATAGATGATTACCAGAGTTCTGGCAGGTGATTTTTCTACTTTTCTCATTAGAGGACCACAGTGCCTGGTCACTAGGATATTCTGGACAGAGTGGTGAGAGGCTTTGGCCGTCATTTTATATTTTATAAGATTGTGGATTTCTCTCCCCTAAATGCTTTGTGGATTACAAATATCTGGGATCCATATGAGCTACAACTTGGGCCCCATCATGCCGGCAGCAATACTGTAAGTAGTCACTGGCCAGTGAACAGGGATTCATAGTTGGTCTGTTTAAAATTGATCAAGGAGGTTGAGGGTGTTAGTACTGCTCAATGACATTGCATTTTCTCATATCTGTATTGTTGTATTATGACTCTTTTATTGTTTAATGACATTGCATTTTTCCCATGTTTTTATTGCTGCATTATAAAGCTTTACTGCTCATTGATATTGCCTTCTTTGTGCATGTTTGAATGTCAAGACCTTTTTCTGTTGAGTCCTGGGGAAGAGGGTGGCTGTATGTTTTCATTGCATGCATATCTTACCCTGCCTCATTGCTAACTGGTGCACTGTTGAAATAATTTGTTTGTGGATGTGCTATTGCCTTTTAAACTAGATGTGTCACCTAGAAAAAAATCTGTCATTCTTGCCACCTTGGTGTGTTGGGCCTAATAGGGGTGTAACCAGAGTCAGGTAGGAAGGAACCCATATCTACTTCAGCTACACCTGCGGGTGTGCTGCACAATCTATGTCAAAAACGAAAAGAAAAAAAAAATATGCTTAAATAAGCAGTGAAAATCTGAAAATCCTCTAAAAGGAGGCTCTTTACCCAGATGGACTTCTCCAGTCAACAAATGACATAGTAACAGTCCAGACACACGATACTGTTGTGTATAACATAGAGAGATGAGTCAGATGTCACTGTTTCCTCATTGTCTTCTTGCATTTGTTTTCCCAATGTGTTCACACCATTGTCTGCACAGATTAAACAATCTCTTGCTCCTGCCTCATTAAGCTTCAGCCTCCATTTCTGAAACTGATGTACCACTTCCAGTTTTACTCTTCTGCATTCACTAGGGGTCCTACTCTTCCATTTTCTCTGTATTTCCCCTTTCACCCATGGGCATTTGTCCTGTCCAGTCCTCCCTCAGACACAATTCCTTCCATTACCTATCCCAGCAAAGGCAAAATTCCTGCAAGTTACTTAACTTCCCACTGTGGCAGACGTCCTCACACTCTGCGGCCGTAGTACTCCACAGTCCTCATACCTCTTTGCAGTTACCCCAAATATGCAGATCTGCTTCTTTCTCTCCACATTTCCAGCACTCGCTCCTCACTTTCCTCTTCCTTTTATTTTTAAATGTTATTGAAACAACATACCACTTATGCAGTAGCTACATATGCACTGGCCATTCATCCCTTAGACACCTGCAAACCCGCCATACATTTTCCTATACCCAATATATTTCTATACTTCACTTTCCGTAATTCAGGTATTTTGCAACCTTTCATTACACCTTTCCTTTCCTTTCCTTTCACTCCCCTATGCAGTAATCTTATAAAACATCCATACTCTTCATTTCCATTGAAATAACAAATGTATTAAACTTAAAAGAGCACTTTCAGCCAGATTTGGGGTATGTTTGTAAATATTGAGAAGATCATGATGTGGGAATACTCCTCTTCCAGAGACTGTTATTTTAAGCTTTGATGAGTTTCAGCTACATGGGATTACCAGCACTACAGGGACCAGCTACATGGGATATGGTCAGTGCATGGGATCAACAGCTCTACAAGGATCACTACATGGGACCAGCAGCACTACAGACATTGCTACAAGGATCAGTTACAAATGAGAATCCAAAGGCCTTCATTTTACTCTAGCGGTTTGGAAGTCTTCATGTTATTTATTGCCATTTGTTTACCCGGATAGTCTGACTGCGGCAAAGCACATTTAAAGCGATTTATGAACGTCCAGGGAACAAAGAGCAAGGCAATAAACTGAATATGCATAGAACATCTTTTATGCAATGGCAAAGAATACTTTGCTGCAAATTATTTTATACAATTACCCACCAAATGGTAAAGGAACTTTTACATAAATATACCCAAATATGTTGAAGTCCTTGAGATCAGGAAGAGATGGATTTAATGAACTAAATGACTTAACAGTAACAGAAAAAAAACACAATAGGTGCTTTGCATTCTGCTGCTCTTGATAATGGGAGAAACTACAGTTAGGATTTTTTAGTACACGCCTAACAATCTAGTCAGATGCATATCTAAAAAAGTGCTTCAAGGAATGGGTGTACAATAGACTTGGATATCATTCACTTGTTCAAGCAACACACCCCTAAAGAAGCCTTGCTATTTTTAGATCCCTGGTCTCTAGCAGAGATTTGGGATGTGTTGCTGTGACACCTCCTTAATTATTTCCAGAACAGACAATCAGGCAGTTTTTTTTTCTCTTGAGTGGGACTCAGATGCTGGAGTCTGTAGTCAAACTCAGGTCACAAGAAGTGCAGGGGATACCCTGTCTCTGTACCACTAGGCTGGTATGATCATTGTTTCTTGGTGCAGAAGAATAGCAAGGGTAGAACAACGGGGGCAACTACCCTTGCACAAAGTGTTAAGGGGTGTGATCAGGAGTTTATGCATTGTAATGAAATGCCGAAACAAGTTCTTCATTTGAAGAGCTGAGATGGGGGGGGGCATGGACCCGTGCAGGAAGCCAACTAGGCAAAAGTAACAGTGTCAGCTAAGGATTTGCCTTGGTGAATCAAGAAAAAACTCACTGATATGTATTTATGAGCTTGCATCTAACAGAGATCAAGGGAAGTTACTGAAAAAATACTGTCTTCAGCCACACCCAAAGCACTAATTCGCACAGTCCTAACATCTCAAGTCAGCAGAGGGGAGCAAAGTACAATATACCATCATATTGTAGGGATACAATCACTATGCTGTTTTGTGTTAAGAAAATGTATAAAACAGCTCAAACTATGATCAAAAATATGTCTTCTCCCCAAAGGCTGTCCACAATTGTCTTTCAAGTCTAAATGTCTGGAAATTAATTATCAGAATCTATTTGGGAATATCAGAACAGTTAAACATACACTAACTATTAAAAATAAACAAACTTCACTGACTTCATATTCCGCAAAAAAATTATACTATTGCATGCAACAGACTTGTAAGCATGAAGCAAACATTTATGAGTTCCAGAGATTATCATTACCCAGAACCGTGATTTGGCTCTGGATCTAACGAACAAGCATATCATTTTCACATGCTCACATACTAGTTGTGAGAAGAAGGATAAGGGCTTCCCAGAAAACAAAGCGTGCTACCTTTAGCTCACTCATTCGAGGCAAAAGAGTAAGGATCGGTTTGATAAACCATGTATGCAACTGAGAATATACCACTGTGTTAACACCGATCTTCCACTATACATATGGGCATACTAGCAATGGGTTTATGAAATCTCACCGAAATGTACGAAACTTTAAGGACACATGCTGGAACCCAAATAATCAATCACAAAAACAACAAAGATGAAAAAAAAGTTTTTTGCATGGGGGAAAGAAGTCCCCCTATGCCATCACAACCCTTGGGAAATATACAAAACAACTCCAAGATCACATTACAGTGAGAAAAGGGCAAATTTCACTTTTCCATGATTTCAGTCTGGAAAAACTGGTAACGTTCTATTAGCTATTTTATTTATTTATTTTTAATCAGTTGTACTTGCTTTTCCCATATTCAACAAAATGGCCTCTAGGTAACAGGTACATAATGCTGGGGGGGTTCCTCCTGCAAAACACAATCATTTTTCTTTTTTTCAGTATTTTCATGACTGATCATTTAAGTATGATCATGTGTCCTTCGAGTTTCTGACATTTCGGTGAAATTTCAAATACCCTTAGAAACTACCACTGTGGCATATGGCTAAAAAGCATAACTGCAGCATTTGGTATGGCAGGATACCGCTGATATATCCAGTCTCTGCGTAACCCAGAGCAAACACTGTAAGACAAGTAACAACATCAGTTTTACACAGCCCGGCATTTCAGGAAGCACAAAGGTAACTGAATGCTGAAGTATCGTAAAACACAACTGATAGATAATATAAGCTGGCCAGATGGTGAGTTGCTCTGACTGATATGGCTTACCTTGATGCATACACAAGGGCAATACTGAGCCATCATTAAAATGCTAGACACCAATGCTGCTTCAACCTGAAGTCAGCACATTAAGTGCTGCACTCAAGGGGTACATAACTGTATATGGATGAATAATGTAGGAAAGTGCCATCCATCGGCCACAAAGGAAAATGTATTATCTTTAAGAAACTGCAAAATAACTGGTACTGTACAGCAATTTTATGATGCACTTACATAAAAAAGCATCTGTATAACACTTCGGTAATGACAGTGATTCAATGATGCGACAGTAAACACAGCAAGTAAAGAAACCTCATCAAGTGGCAAACATTTTGCCCCTTTTGGGGTCTCACAATGTTGTGTCGATGCCCTCTCCTCGAAATGTTATTTATCTCCAGTAACACAACACCGATGAAACCGAACGGAAAAGGATAAGCAGGGTTTTAATTTAATTTACCAGTCATGGAAGTGAACCAGTCTTTAATGGACCCTTCTGACAGTAAAGTTTATTCACAGGTTTAATTTAATTCTATTTACTTATGTATTGTGTAAGTGAAATGGTTTATCCTGAACTTGTGAATTAAGACCTAGTCCACAACAGCAATGGTAAATATAATATGTACACTGACAGTTTGCAGTAATGAGTCAATCTGCAATTTTAGGAAACAAACCAGAAAACCTGTGGAAAACTCAAGACACATAAGTTCATTTGTCTGGCATTTTATAGAGAATTGAAGCTGTGACCTGCTAATGAGGTTCACGTTACAGAATCTTAGTTGCCACTGTGTGATTCTAAGCAAGTGATTTAAACAGACAGTGCTTTTAGCCTCCTGGGAACAGACAACTAGTAAGCTCATGAAGTGCACATCTAAATAAATACAACAGAATAAATAAATTGTTTATGTTCCACAAAAACACTGACGAGAAGTCAGAACTGAGACCCCTGATGCTGGATCTCTGACATAGAAACTTTCACCTCTAACACAGAAAACTTTCACTTCTGAACCACTATTACAACTAGGTACTTGCCAGCTTTAACCAGGTGCCTCTGGAATCCCACATGATAAACAGTTCTTGCAGCAGAAGGCCCCTCTTGGATACTGCTAGGATTTCTAACTAGTAATATCTAGATAATGACTAATAGGCACACAACTTTTCAACTATCCAAAAATTTGAAGATTGTCCAAATTTTTGCCTCTCATTTTTGGTCGGTTCCTCAAAAAATGTATGGTTTTGTGGCAAATTATTAAGGCTTGCAACCAAATAATTGGCAGTTCTGCACTAAGAGAACAAAATGTGGTACTGGGAGTAAAGTATTATTTCAACACATTAATGTTCAATACTGTAAACTGTAACTACCAGTGTCTGACTATTATTACTATGTACCAGTCACAGACAAACTCTGAGAATGCTTGGGGATAGCCACGTGCAAAGGATTTTTTTTCCTTAGCTACTATTTTATTGTCAACCGCAGTGTGTCATTTCAGTGGTCAACTCGAGGACTGCATGTATTGTAAACTTGACAGTGATTTTTATGCAGTCCAGAGATAACTAAGCATATGAATTTCATTTTTCATATCCTGTTATTCTTGGAGATGGAGAGGTTCAGGTAAAAGTAAGCTAAGCAAGGAAAAAGAAGATGCTAGTCTGATAGCTATACTGTCTGCTTTACTATACTACAGCTGATTGCTGTAGGTCTGCTACTATAGTGCATGATTTTTTTAACACATGGACTGAAACAAAACAAAAAAAAACTGTTCCACTCCTTTTAAAGTTACACTACTTTGTCTGAGTTTTGTTTATGAAGGTGGTTTTCTTAGTTTCAGGATACGTTAAGAAAAAGTACAGAGGCACAATACCAGCTTTATGGACCATATGAAACACAATACCAGCTTTATGGACCATATGAAACACAATACCAGCTTTATGGTCCATACGAAACACAACACCAGCTTTATGGTCCATACGAAACACAACACCAGCTTTATGGTCCATACGAAACAGACGTTTTTTAAGAAGGAAATGTCTAATGCAAAAGCTGTAGTTATCCGTCTGTTCAAGAGGATACTGCACCTTGTGAATTTTGTAATTTCTACCATAAATACTGACAGTTATTATTATGAACTAACTGGATGTGGTACACAACATAACGAAGCTTATGTTTGTACAAACTCTTTAGAAAAAGCTGACAGCAAGACTAGAAAGCAGAATGTAGAGTAGACATTTGATGTCCTTAGCACATACCTCTCATCAGAAGAAATCCTAACAAAATTATAAATAATGGGGGTAAGGCCCAAAAATAGGGACACTTTTTAAATATTGCCTTCAGAAACTTAGAAAGGTGACAGAATAAGCATGGTTTTTCTGACAGGTATGAAGTCTGAAACTCAAATTTTTGGCATTATTTTCGGACTTCAATCCTCAATGATTTTCCAGAAAACCAAAGATTTTATGAGGACCAGACCAAAAATATGAGGCAAAAATCTGGACAGTTGAGCAGTATGCCTTAGCAACTTGCTTGGCATTAAAACTGCATTTCTATGCATATACTCACCTTTTTGTGCAGTTGTTTCTTACTGTATTTATTCTTACCTGTGTATCTATTACTCGTTCTTATATCATGTTTTTATGATACTGCTCAGTGCCATGACATGCTTGAAACAGATTTCTTTGTATGATGTACTTGTTAAGTGACTATTACTAGCTTGCCTTTAATGGAAGTACTGGGATTATCAAGTACCTTGCATTTTTAACTCCTTCTTACATAATTTTCCTCTCTCTAGTTGAGCATAAATATGGATATTGTCCAATGTACTCAACTGTTAAACAAACATACATACAAATTATGATTCATCTCACTTTCTGGAGTTTTTGATTTAAATCATTCCCTGAATGTTAACTAAAGAAAATACTGCCAGGAACCATCAGGGTTACAAGAGAATGAAAAGCTTTATATAGTAAAACCAGCTTCAATCAAAAACAATTATTAATTAAACATAATTGTTAAAAGAAAGAAACACATTCATTCAGCATCATCTCAATCAGCAAGTTAAATACTGAGTTAGCATATCACATTGAATTATATAGCTGCATACTCTGGATAATGCACATTGTATTGTTTTAGATAAAGTCAAAGCAACTGGTTTAGTTTTTTTTTTTTTTTTTTAATTAGGTTCATAAAACAAAACAAAAAAAAAAAAAAAAAAATATATGTATTGCTTGATATACTACATATTCATAACTCAGTCACCTCTTAATATAATAGCTTACCATAGGAGGACATTGGTTATCCATACTGATCTAAATATATCACCTGAACTCATTTTAGAAGTAGATCATCACATCTGTATATTACATCTTGGTCATATCCTGGTGTGACGCTTGCCATGAAGGTTTTCAGCAATCATAAAATATTATAAAACAATGTTCTATAGCCAATGAAACATAGATAGTGTCCTACTATACTTCTACATGATGCAAAGAAAAAATGCACCAACCAACCAGTTATACAGACATTCTTAAAAAAAAAAAAAATAATAATATATATATCCAGGTATAGAAGAAAAAAATCAACATGAATGTCACACTCTATAATAGTAACTCAAATTAATGTTTATGATGCTAGATTAGATCATGAGTAAGTCTCCAAAATTTAGTATATGATTACACACATAATTATTCAGTTTAACCATGTTTCAATTCATGATAAAACAAAGTCTATCTTATAGAGCATCTTTGATATACAGTAGTGTTGAAGTCTAAAAAACTGGCCTTGGATAAGTTGTAAATACAATATAACACTTAAGCAAAAGCAAAAATTAGATGAGATGACCTAGATAAAAATTAGATATATATTATATAGATGTATAGACAAAAAATAAAAATGAAATATTATATTACATCTGATACTATAATGCATTCTTGACTCCAGTATCTCTTGGTAATGTTAGTAGAGAATTTGATTAATTACACATTTTTTCAAGGGACTTTAAAATGTTTTATTATCTAGCTATATATATATAAAAAATCCCTATACTACAACTAAAATATTGTTGTAATTCAACTATACTACTAATATATACTTGTTACAGAAATCTATTATGTGATCATTGAAATGTTTGTTTTGCATAAAAGCCTCTTTAGATTCATGCAATTAAAGTTTATCAATGACTTTATAAGCTTTTTCATCATTGAGCATTGCATTCATTAGTTGGTCATTCCCTGCTCCCCGAGCGTGTGCGTGTCGTGTCCTTGTAGGGGAGTGGGAAGTTTAAAGGCATGGATATACTGAGAATGTTAACTAAGTGTCCAGCCTATGTTTGGTTTTGATCACAACAGTTTTACTTCTTTTGTTTACTGCATTATACACACATATGCATATATCTATGGGAAGCATTGCTTTGATTGACTGTAGGAATGATACAATTTGGTTGAATTAGCGACAGTGAGAAAGCTATAATACCAGAGTTAGGGAATATGCCCCTTCCCTGGTACTGTCGATCTCAGAGCTGAAATCTATCATTTTGGTTAAATGCCCCAAGGTTATGTCTCAGAGCATGTGCAGTTTGTTGTCAATTCATAACAATCACAAGACAAGCACTCAAACAACACCTAATCAACCATTCATTTTATCACACATACTGTACACAAATTTGCAATACACAATACACACACGCAGACACATTCCATACTATCACCCAGAGTATACACACACACACACACACACACACACACACACACACTCACTCTGAAACACCACATACAGAAACAAACCAGAGCATGCACATCAACACACAAAACAAAAAAACAATTACAGTTCTTTTGAGGGGGTGAAGCCCCGACTACACCTCACATCCCCACTATGTATAAACCAACTCTGTGATTGCACAATAGCAAGAAAAGAGCATATTTCCAATCCCCACTGTACTGCGATTTCACACAAGTCGCAGCTGGCCTTTTTACGATTTGCTGTAGAACATGGTCAACAGTTATTTCTTAAATGGATTGGGACACAGTTGAAAATATATACAAACATATATCTACGGGTTTATGTTTCAAGATCAAGTTTTCAGAAACATGAACTTCATATGGTCAAGACCATATGTTTGACTTTCCGAAAACTCAAATGAAACAAAACAATAAAAATCTATGTTTTTGCAGGGGGGCAAGCCCCTTGTCCCCCCACCCCCCCTGCAAATTATATATGCGGTGGTACGGTGGTAGCGTTGTTACCTCACAGCAAGAGGTTCTCCTGTTCGATTCTCGGCTTGGCTCTGGAGTGCCTTCTGTGTGCAGTCTGCATGTCCTCCCCACGGTTGGGTAGTGTTCGAAAGACATGTGTGCGTAAATGGGCGTGCCTTCATTGAAGGTTGGGCGTCGAGCTGGCACCTTGGCGTTTCGTAAAAATCTACTGCCAATCATTAGCAGATGGGAGTTCCGCTGTGGCGCCCCCTTACCGGGAAAAAGCTGAAAGACAAACAACAACAAACAACAACAACTCTGAGATCACACTACAGTGGGGAAAAGGGTAAATTCCCTAATCCCCACTGTACCGAGATGTTTATATAAATGCTTCAGGTTTTCAGTAAGTCGAACATATGGTTTTGACCATATGAAGTTCAAGCTTCTGAAACTCGATCATCTGCTATATACCTATATCTATCATCTGTCTATCTGTCTGTCCATCTACATATGACTATATCAGGAAAGACTGAAAATAAAAGACAGTGAACCTCAAATGACTCTGAAAAAAGAGCAAATGCAAAAAACACTGAAACACTACTGAGAGTATATTACAAAACAGTGAATAATTCTCTCCCAATAAAAAAGCCCTGTACCAGTAAACATCAGCTACAAAACCTAGCTTATGCACTATATGAATAGTGGTACTGTTAGGGAAAGGGATTTTACCCACTCGGCGATGTGAATATTGGCTCTAGGTTATGGTCACTACTGATGTAGCACCCCTCTCCATATACAAAATGGGAAAATTAGGATTGATGCTGATGGTATGTAAGGGGTGGGGGTTCGGGACAGGGGTAGAGTTAGGATTAGGATTACCACACATGAGTAAGGTTGGGTAGGAAGCAACCCCAACCTTAACTCTACACCAGGCGCTAACTCCAACCCTATACACTCCATTACTAAAAACCCATTCCCTAATACTGCTACTACACAAGACAAAAGGACACAGAAAACACATCAGCAAACGTGAACTAAATGTATCCCTCGACCTAGACCTTACTCTAAGCCTAACTTTCAAACACTTGCCCAGACACACACTAACTGCTCTAATACAATCCTGCACATCTTCACAACCACTATCTTTTCAAACATTCATTTTCTTACACACTCCTACTTTCCTACACAACATAAAATTTTAGTAAAGATGTATTAGATTCACACAAATGAACTTTCACTCACATGTGCAGTCGCTCGTTTTTACACTCACACACATTTTTCTAACAAATGAGCATGCTACCTTTTTTATTTCAATCACGTAGAAATACTCATACATCCAAATGTCAGTTACTCATCTTACCAATTCAGAAAGTACAAATATTTTACTTATTCTAAAATCATGTGTGTTTTCTAACCGTTAGTGACCCTTTCCCAAAACAATGTGGGCCAGAAGAAGCAATGTAAAACACAGATGTAGAAACAGACGTAGGAAGGAGAATTAATGCGGCAGTATAAACAGACTATAAACAGACTACAATACAACAATACAGAATATGAGGAAGCTGTGGAAATACAAGTGAGGAGTAAATGGATTTCAAACAGAAGTGCCAGATGGAACTATGGCTTCAGAAATGTTGGATAACATTCAGAATCTAATACTGTGCGTGCTGCTCCTCTCGTCCCAGCTACAAATTCCCAAAAACTATACATTCTCATCTCTAAAGGAATATCTCATGATCCGTTCATTCAGAAAGTCCCTAGATATAGCCATTACAACTCACAGTGCCAGGCACTGTCTTTGTTTCTATGTCATATCATAAACACCTTGTTACCCAACTACTAATGTTATTATATTTCTTAACAAGTGTTAAAAATGCTCATAGTAAAAGAAACAATAACTGTGTAGTTTTGGAACTGACTTTGCAAAATATACCAACAGAAAAACAGGAGCTGACAGTAAATCAATTACTTGACCACCTAGCTTGTGCCTCCACGATAAGTAATAGTGTACCTTTTCCCACTCTAAGCTAAAAGTACCTTCCAACAGAAATGTGCATTCTTAAACTCCCCACCATTTCTGTGTTTAATGTTTATTTACTGGCAAAATCAGTCAGCTAATCCAAACAGCTTAATTAATCAATTCCTAGACCTTACAAAGAACATAGTCATACATATGTACAGACAATAAAGTACCAGGATGGTGCAACTGCTTTTAAGTATGAAGAGAATGGCTACCTTATCAAGACCTAATACAAGTTCCAGTAAGAAAAATTATTTCAGCACCTGTCTGTTCCATACAAAGGCACAGAGCCCTGACAATGACTCAAGGAAATGAGGTAAAATAGCTCATAGAATGAAGGAGGAGCAGCTGTCCAGGCGGATCTGAGTGGGTGGCATATGGCTCATCCATCCTGGGAAGAGGGTGGTGGTCTGGTTTGCTGCACTGTCCAATCTCAATGAGGAAGGAAAAGGGCATATAGATTTTAAACAGGGGTGTGCAATTACATTGCTGCCAAGCTATTTCAGAAGTAGTCCTCCAATATGGCACTGCCTTCCTGGGAAAGCATGCACTGCAACGTGTATGTCATCCTGTGTGTGCTGGGGGGGGGGGGGCACTGCAGTGACACTTGGGTTAGAGAGGGCACATATCAGTCACCAATGAACAGAGACTGAAGAACAAAGTTTTTATTGGTGACAAGAACTTTTAAATGTGTCTTCTTGGAAGTGTATGTAGCTAGGCATTTTATGGTCCCTGTGACTACTTTTGTAATAATGTTCCCATATTCCTATAAATGTAAAATACTTAACGTCTGCTTAAACGAAAGCCTTTCCTTGTTGGATCTCACCCCTGGTGATGTGGGAACAAATGGACCAACTGGCTGAGAGAAGGGTTAATGGCTGCCTGGCAGTGAAGGAGAAAAAAAATGACAACTTCATTACTAATGTAGTAATTCCATGCATTTTACCTCCCTCTCTGTGAAAAATGCACACCTGTTAACAATTTAAATGAAAATGAAAATAATCCCTTACATTCAAAACATTTAAACTGTTTCCAGCCTGATGAATACCACACAATGTTCCATATATTTAGCTCAGTCATGAGTTTAGTTTAGAATAATATGTAGTGTAACTTCTCAGAGTTCCTCCTGACCTTTCACTCTCAACAACACAATCACTCAATCAAATAAAAAATAATTCTGTCATAAGTCTCAATTAACTTGAACTTCCATGTTTTAAACCATTCCTGCAACCCTGAGACAAATATTTTAAAAGGAAGGATATGCCTAAAGCCTCCTATACGGGGGATTTTGCACCACAGCACCCCTTTACTTACAGAGCTTTTTAGATGGTCATCTTTCTTTTGTTTTTAAAACTGTAACAAGCTGCTTGCTGCGTTTGCATCAAGTGGCTTGCTACAACTTATACCACAGATGAAGTGCTGAAGCGCTTTAATACTGCAGAAATGCAGTACTGAAATTAATTTCTGTACTGGTATTATAGAAAAGAATACAGGTACTGTATAAAGACAGAATGGCATCTCCCCTAACACCATGCACCTGCACCTGTGGTGGCTGCCCCTTTACCCCACCTTAGCTACACTACTACTTAATATAACCAGCTCCAAACTCACATAAACACTTTAAAACAGAGCAGTCCCAAATAAGTATGTTTTCAATGAAATTATTTTGAGCATCATAGCAAAAATATTTCTCCTAAAATCATGTGACTGTTCCAATTACTAGTGAACCTTTTCCAAAACAATGCGGGCCAAAAGAAGCAATGTAAAAACATGTAAGAAATGCAATGATAACAGCATTAATATGACAGTATAGAGTGACAACACAGCACCTGGGATTCATAGAAAATAGAGCTGTAGTGCAAATCACTGTGTACCAAGGCGGTAATTTGTACTGCAGTGTGAAAATTTATTCATACTCATCCACATTTTCTTAAAAGCAACTGCTCATTAGCCAGAATTTGCATGACTATGAATTCATTCTTCACAGTGCAGTACAAACAATGCAGCATGAAAAACTACATAGTAGCACACCTGATCCAGCGCAGAAATCAAGAAAAGAAACACACAGACTCACACTGACACAGACATACACACACATGGCCTCCCCACACACACATACACTGGCACAGGCAGACACACACACACACACACACACACACACACACACACACACACACACACACACACAGACATACAGACAGACACACACAGGCACAGACAGACACACACACACACAGACACACACACACACACACACACACACACACACACACACACAGGCAGATGCACATGCATCTACAGATGCAGGCACAGGCACACACATATTCAGACGCAGGCACAGACAGACACACATACAGACGCAGGCACAGAGAGACAGACACACACAGACTCACTCTGACACAGATGTACACAGACATGCTCACGCTGTCACCGACACTTCATTTCACACACAGTACTACTTACCTCCCTCAACTATCTAAGCAGGGTGAAGTGACTTCCATGCATCCTACAAAAAAGTCTTAACATTTAAAGGCATAGGAGTGCACCAAAAAGAAATGTGACGAACACTTAATGGCTCTGCCTCCCATCCCTGTATCCCATCTGCACCACAGTATGGGTTTCTATGAATCTTGAACTATGTAATGCGCGTAACTACTAAGGTCACTGGGAAAGTCATTTATATAGTCTGTTCTCAAGGACTGCTGCATTTGCAAATAGCTCTCTCAACCTCGCTGCCTAGAGTGCATAGTGATGATCTTAGGTAGCATGGGTGGGATCTATGAATCGGAATGGTCTCAAACATCTATGAAGAAATGCACATGCGGAGTAAAAGGATTTCAAAAAGAAGTGTCACGTGGAAACATGCTAAACATTCAGAAGCCACAGAGAGAAGGTATTCTGCTCCCCTCGTCCAATCCTATAAAGTCTCACAACCCTTACAATCCACCTTGAAAGGATCATCCCATGGTCAACATGTTCAGGATGTTCATAGATATGGTCACTGCATTGTTTGCAGTGTCAGATAAGGTCTTCAAATGTGTATCTTGTCTGCAGCATCCTGCTAACCAACCATTAATGCTACTGTATTTCTTAACAGCACTTATAAATGCTCATACTGACAGAAGTAATGAACATGTGTTTTATGGCCTGACCTTCCATAATATACAGGCACAAAAATAAGATTTGGCAGCAAACTGAACAGTCACGAAGATTGTACCTGCAAAATAAGTAACATCTTACATTTTTCTATTCCCAACCTAAAAACTGCCTTCCTCCAGAAATGCACATTCTTCAACTCCCCACTGTTTTTAACTCCATTATTCATCTGATGACATAACAGGTCAGCTGAACCAAAGACCATATTTAATCATCATCCAGGATTTACAAACACAAACAATCCATATATAAGTAGAGACAATGATGTACAGGAGGTGTGTAAGTACATTCAAGTAAGAAGACAATTTGTCACCTTATAATGCTCTAATAAAACTCATACTGTAGTTTCAGGTGTTTACCTTCCTCCCTATAAAAACTATATTTCCTCAGATGAAACATCTGTAATTTGTTTTCTGCCTGACTACATACCCCAGAATGTTCCCTCTATCTTACAAATGCATGTTTTTTCTTAGGTGCTTTTTGGTCCTTGCCTGCTGGCTATCAAGCCTCTTCTTATGGTCCTTCAGCTTCCATTTCCTTATACCAGATATTCCCCGTACACAGGTGATATCCATCCAGAGTAGCTATAACTCATGTGGACATGAAGGTACTTGGTGTCTCTGCTTGTGCCCTAACACATCTTTTTCTTGCTTCACTAGGGTGAACTCCCTTGACAGCAGCATATCCCTCACATTAGGCCCACATGACATCTATCCTTCGAGCACTGAAAGTGGCCAGGGCACCCTGTCCCATTAGTCAGGTGAGTCTGGTTTATCCTCCAGATAAGAACCTGCAGAAGACCTGTCTGTCTAGCCCTGGTGTATCCCCTAGAACAGGACCTAAAGATGATCTGTCTGTTCAGTTCAGGCTAACAGTTGTAACAGGCATGGGCTACAGAGATGTCTTCACCTTACTCTAACTCTGCCCTAACCCAACTACTGGTGTCTGATATAAATGCCACATCACTGCAGGGTTTCCAGTGCTCTCCTCCCTGACACATGCATACTCCCACAAATATATAACTTCATCATCAGACTGGAAAGTCAAACTAAGTTCTTCTCTGACCAATGTCCTCTATATATAAATAGGTTCATAGGTTGGTACTAGGCTATCGTCCCTAGGGCCTCTACAAGCCTAGCCATAACAATTCCCTGGCTATTTCTTCCCGCACTATTTACTTTCCTGGACCCCTGTCTAGCAGGGTGACTGACATGATCCCCGGGGTGAATTTCCTTTCTACCATCCAATCATCAAGGTTCCTTTTGAAGAGGGCCAAAGAGGCGCTCTGCTTGACATGTATGGGCAGTCTACTCCAGAGTCTGGGGAGTCTCTAGGTCATGAACCTATCCCTCCAGCATGTTTTGTTTATTGTGATGACAAGGTTTAGATCCCTGGAGCGTGTGGCTCTGAGGGATTGGGATTTCTTTAAGTTTAGCATGTCCAACAGTTCTGGGTCTGACATGGCCTTGTATGTTAAGCAGAGATCACCTTGGAGTAGAAGATATGCAACAGAGTATAGTTGGAGTTTTTAAGGCGGTCAGCATAGGGCATCTGCTTTAGGCCTGTGATTTTTTTAGTGAGGTATTTCTGCAGTCTTTCCAGTTGTTGCAGATGTCTTAAGAGGTACATACCAAATGGGGTGTTGTATTCTATAATGGGTCTAATGAGGGATGAGTAAAGTGGGACAATGACCTCCTTTTTTCTTGATGAAAGAAATGTATATACATGTATATATATATATATATATATATATATATATATATATATATATATATATATACACACACACACACACAGATGTATGCATATATACATATATAAACATACAAAGACGTGTGTGTGTGTGTGTGTGTATATATATATATATATATATAAAATGGATCTATGTTAGATGATCAAGTTTTCAGAAACCTGAAATTCATACGGATGTGATCATATGACCAAGTTTCTGAAAACTTGAACATAATAAAAAAAATTTACTTTTTTAAGTTTATGCAGGGGCCACCCACCCCTGCACCCCCCACACCCCCTTGCATATGATATATACCAACTTCGAGATCTCCCTACAGTGAAGAAAGATGTACATTTCCTAATCCTTGGTGTACTGCGATCTCCATTCAAAAGTTTCGAGTTTAAAAAAAAAACATATGGTCTTGACCATATGAATTTCGAGTTTCTGAAAACTCAATCAACTTGAAGGGATATATATATATATATATATATATATATATATATATATATATTATATATATATATATATATATATATATATATATATATATATATTATATATATATATTATATATATATGAGAGAGAGAGAGAGAGAGATCACATACCAAACATTGAAATGGTTGTATGTATCCATCCAGTGTATGGAGAACACAATATACAAGTAAAAAAAAAGAAACACTCCAGCACACTATCCAATTGCAGGTGCAGCCTTTTATAATGTTCAATAGAAGAAAAAAAAATACAGAAAAGGTTCTTTTTATAATAACAGTCATGTGACTGGGAGTCCTATATTAACAGAGTTTGGGTGAGTTGTGTGACAGACTTTTCCACTGATGAGGGCATTTTTTTCCGGTGATGCCATGGTCTTATGTTTTTTTTTTCCTTCTGCTGAATGTTATTAAAGACTGTACGTGCTGTGCTGGAGTATTTCTCTCTATCTCTCTCTCTCTTTTTTTAACATACATATATCGGTTGTATGTAGCCCATCGAACTTCATTCTCCTCACACTGTGTTTTGAATATTTTAAAAGATGAGTTTATTAAAAATGCATAGAATCTACATTTAACTTTTTTTTTTTTTTTTTGCAGGGGGACAAGCTCCCTCTTCATTCTCTACCCCACCAACTTAAATATACTAACTCTTGAGATCGCACAATACCTTGAAAAAAAGTAAAAATACCTTACACTTGGTATTCTATGACCTCACTGCTTACAACACTTTCAATGCACTCCCACTTTGATGTGTAAGCGTGCACACATACCCTCCCACCCATTTTACACTTGTGATTTTATTTCAAGCTACTGAAAAAACAAATTCTGTTGAAAGTTACCATTAACTAGGACTACCGTATTCTAAAATATTCCTGCAACCCTGGAGAAAACTTTTTACAGGGAAGCTGTGCCCCCAACCCCCCAAAGTGGCTTTGCCCCACCAACATCCCTTTACTTACTATAAAATAATTCTAGGTTCCACAAACAGATTAAAAGATAGCAAACCCAAATAACTGTGTCTTCTGCTCTACACACAGACGTGTGTGTGTGTGTGTGTGTGTGTGTGTGTGTGTGTGTGTGTGTGTGTGTGTGTAGATATATATTACTTTCACATTAAACAAGTTTATCCAATACCCCATTTGAAGTTCAACTCTAATGAGTACAAAGGGCAGAATACTCAGAATGTGACCTGTGTACATCTGCCATTGATAACTTTTACCCTCTTGTTCTTACTAAAGACAGCGGAAGTCAACAGCAGCAATACATGAAAAAGCATGCCCATTCCTACCACACCCACAGCTCTCAACCACTTACATCCCAAATCAGAGACAAATCCGGAAATTATCAGAGAAAAACACTCCAAATCACTATTAACCGGAAAAGTTGACAGAATAAAAGAAATTGAATTAATATGCATTTTCTGAGAAAAAAGTTTTCTGTAACTCTAATTGCTATTATTTAATTGAAATTCACCACATATTCTGCCAAGATAACACATTTTTGAAGGGATTAGGAGGAACAGAGAACATTTTTGAGTGACAATCAGGAACATTTGAAAAGTATTGCAACACCTCCATGTGTATCACTCCCTGCAGCCTCCCTCCTTCTCTCTCTCTCTCTCACTCTGCTCCTCAAGCACGACAAACTCACACTGAGCTGACATCAGCTTAAACAAGATTGTTCTTAAGCAAGAATTTTTTTTTTGAAGCATCTTTTTTGTCTCCCAGCCATATTACTCATAAAATATATATCCCAATGCCAATGATAAATGAAATCTGATTAGGTAAGCCCCAGACCTATCTCAGGATCTAATACCCTCTACAAACTTTGTGGCACTCTTTCCTCATCACCATAGGGAGAGCTGAGAAAAGAAACATTCTTCCATTCCATAAGGAATCCAAAGCTGAATGCAAATCCTTAGACATGGGAGGATCTAGTGACCCAAACTTGAAGAGTATGCATCTCCATCTTCTTCCTGAGACTTTTAAGACTTTTGCCTAAGCTAACTGCAGTATGGTGACAGCTATCTGTACTAGTCAAAAACAGGCCTACAGCAGTAGTGTCAGGTTGTTGGCAACACATTGTTTCCTTCTATTAAAAAGCATTGCCAAGCTCCAGTTGTTGTGGTGAAATGCAAATCACTTGGACAACAGTGTGGCACAGTGTTCTTGTGGATCCACAGTCTGTCATTTTCATTTTAAAATACTTGAAATGGAAACAGTATAGGTGACAGAAAAAATATTGTCCAGAAATGCTTAAGAGACCAAATTACTGTACATCTCTCTGAAGCACTATAAAGATAGAGTTTTGGCTTTTAACCCAGAACAACAACAAAGCCACAAACTGACCCTGAGCATTCCTCTGACGTCACTATACAATCCAATGCCTGGGTCTAAATGTAACCAACAAAGGGTCTGTTAAGATTATTTATTTCACGTCATCCATTGTGTCTGCTGTTATAAAACAGTACCAGCCAGTTTCTATGACATTACGTTACACCATGTGATAGTACCACAGAAATGAAGGCTCTGCAGTGGCCATGACTATAACATCAACATCACTCTACAGGTCATCTTGACTTTAGGACCTCACTTCTACTAAAGTCAGAAAATACATAGCAATGTGGCTAAACTGCAAAACAGTAATATTACCAGCATTTTAAGAGACACATTTCAAATGTCAGGGCAAGATCACTAACATTCTAAGGCACAAATTTCAAGCATTGTTTTGTAGTTTACAATACCTCTTAGTTTTATCACGCAGCTTTGCATACCACTGGCAGGGTGACAGGATACATGTTTACAGCAGCTGACCCTCTAACTGGATAAATAATCACTACAAGAAAGCAAAACTTCCATGTAGTACTGTGTCTCAGCTTTGCCTGAATGCAGATCACCTATTAATTACTCTGTTCCTGCTCTAGCTAAATGAAGAACACCTCCTGGCTATTCTGTCCCTATGATGAAATGCAGAGCATCAAACAGTCACTCCATCTGTGCTCTGAACAAATGCATAACATTTACTTACTACTCTGTCCCTACCGTGACTGACTGCAAAACTTCCATTGGCTATTTTGTCCCTGCTCTGGATGCATGACCCTTTTAAGTGTGCCTATATATCACTTCTTTGAATTTTTTATGGGGTATGTTACCACTTACTTGTACATATGTTAGTGACAAGTAGGGTGTGGGGGATAGAGGGTGGGGGGGGTGGCTTCAGAACTTCCAGAACTAAAGGGATACTTTGGAAACATGTTTTTTGGGAGTGTAATGAACAGACATTTAAAAACAAATCAATAGCAGGGTAGTTCGTCAGAAATGTTGGTGGAACAAATGATGTAAATAATGAATTGATACTTTTGAGATGGGACCAGAGCCGGATTATGGTCAAATGGGGAACTAGGTGGGGGAATGGACCCCCCCCAAACCATTACCTGGCTGTGTCTCCCCATTAAACATAATGACTGTTCACACCTGTCGGTGTGCATACTATTCTCTTCTTTACTTTTACAATGATTACAGAGATATTAATTTAATGTAAAACTTTTATTTCAAATTTCAGAGCACAAGCATTGGCGGCTACTTGTTAAACAAAACGTTCCCACACTGAAAACAGACTTAGCATTAGCAACAGTAAACATTTCTTCCTTTGAAACTGATATTCATTGAAAATGCACTGAAACTGACATTCGTTGAGAATGCATCTAGCCATTGGCAGAACAAGTATACCCTGGGCTGTTTTCAAATCATGCCCCCCCAGCACATATTTTGGACCGTCATTAAATGCCTGTGTTCTCTGATTCGCCTTCTTGATTTTTTTAAGTTACACTTCTTGTTTAATACAGCAACATTTGTTAGAATGTATTTTAAATTTATAATTTTGAACATTGTTTCCAGTAAGAAGTGAAACAAAATGTATGAACCAATAATGACAAAAGTACTCATTTCAGAATATTTCATCCATAAGAGGACACTCAAACTAGTGTCATTAGGATCCAGCAGTATCTGCACTCAACAATTACGACCACTTTATTGACTGTGTATACATCACATGCCTGACTGTGGTAAAAATTGCCACAGTAAAGTATTCCAATCTGCTTTACACAAATGCATGACAGTCCTGCAAAGACAGACTAATGGCTTTAACTTTTATCAACCTGGCAGGGTCAGTAAAGCTGCTTTGCTGACTTGGGTACACTCCTTAATTTTACAAAGAAACAAATTGCATATAGTTTATTGGTAACTTTGGATGAACAACATGAAACTGTATAAAGATCATTCACATAATACCATACCATCCTGCCATGTGTAGCACAGTTTAAGAAGAAGAGCACTTATGAGAGCAGAAGAAATATTAACCACCTGATATCATATGCTAAGCCAATATGTACATTTTCTACAGAAGTAAAAGTAATCTGAATAATTCTACTTTAAAAGAGAACTGTTACTAAATGTTGCTGCTGGCAAACAATCTTTGCTTCATTTATAAATGCAGTGCTTGGTACCTTTGAAAAATGAATTGCCCATGTTGCATTAAAAACGGTGTGCTGGTGATATTGTCATAACACTTCCTGAACTAGATCAGCTATACAAGGTTCATAGTTACTAGGCAAGTGGCCCTGGAGCCCTTTCAGGAGTCTAACCCAAATTCCCTAATGCTCCAAAGCACTATTTGTTAAGTGAGTGCTCAATGTCTCACAGTAGGTAAATGAAGACAAAGTTTCAATCCTTGTACCCCGTGCCACAGGAAGCAGTTCATTAAGTTGAAGCTTTGGTCCTCTGCACCAACTGCCAGAGGAACAGTGAAGAAATTCTTTACAATCTGATCTTATAGAGAAGTCTATGACAATGATATGCAATTAATGATTAGATAATAGATGCTGAAGACCAGATGGTTCTGATCATCACTCCAAATAATGCAGACTCTATAGCTTGACAAATGTCAACGCCTCTGCAGTTACTGAAGGCTGTAAAGAATATATAACTAAAATGCAACATGTTTAGACTACTAAAATGCAACATGTTTAGACTACACTGCACAATCGAGTCCTATTAAAGAATTAATTCATTAATTAGTGCAATGAATAAAGCAAAACAAAGATAATAGAAATGCCACAGCAGCTTTTGTCCAACAAACCCTCAACTCGTACAAAAATCTGAAATATTACTACATACAACATAATTTTTGGGGGGAAGCTTACATGCTTGCAGGCACCTACATCTCATTTTAACCTCCCTGTGTCTCCTCACACATCAAGAACAGTTACCCTTCTGACATCACTCAGTACAGGTCTGACTACTCAAATGGCAAATAATGCTCTATTATTGCAGCATATACCTCCAGTCGATACAGCCAGACCATAGACAAATGGGGCCCTATGCAGGGTAATGAGTCCGATCCCTACCACCCATACCAATATCCCATTACTTGGCTGTCTCTCCCCAATTACTATAAACATTGTTGAAACCTGTCATTGTATATACTCTCTTCTTCTTTACTTTTACAAGTATCACAGAGATTTACATTTCAAATGTTTTAAGAAAACACAGCTTTTTTCTAAAGAAAACACCCACTTTGAAAAATTTAACATGAAAAACTGTAAACTTCTTCCTTGAAAATCCCATTTAGAGAAACTGTATCTGTCACTCTATTGAACTACACGAGACATGCTGGAATTCATGCTCAAACAGCATTCAGTGAAGCACTAATTAGCTCCTATCTGAAGGGTACAGGAATTCAAAAAAACAAATTAAGTAATGCGTTTGCTAACAGGCTGCGACTATCCAGTGGACAAAAGGATCCCTTTTCAGGATTACTGTCTGGTAAACAAAACTGGCAGAGTCACACAGAAGACAAATGAAAGCTGAGGGACTCAAACCATGTACTACAGGAAACAGCTCTTTAACAGCTCATACCCTTACTTATTTGTACTAAGTTCTAGACAAACTGCTGCAGCCTAAACAGTGCATTTCACACCTCTGAAACTGCAAAAACCAAGCTAAATTAAAAATGTGTTCATAGTTAAAAAAATAAATAACGTTGAACATGTAGACTTCATGCTGTGCGATTTTTTCACCACTAAATAAACACACTGCAACAACAAGGAAATGAAGGATCACATTCAAAGAACATGGTTTATATTTACTATAATCAATTTCCTTCTTCTACACCGTAACTACTCTGGTTAACAGATAGCTCTAGGCTTGCAGTCCACAGTTAGTGTGAATGTCCAGACAATGAAACGAATGCAAGCTGAGCAAGAAATTGTCTTTTAAAGAACTGAGCCAAGCAGATCAAGGAGGACCAGTACAGAATAATACCATTGATACTGCCGTATTACTTCTTAGTAGGGAGGTATCTATGGTATTATTCTGTACTAAACCTGCAGGAATTATGAGTGATTTTTTTAATGTAGGTGGGGTGTACTTTCTGCAGATTAAGGATTATTCCCTCTTGGAACTCTGTATGAATGATGACATCTGCAAAACTTTGAATTTTCTGCAAGCTGCTGTTTGTGTGTAGGATAATAAGCACTGAGTTGTACTTCAGCCCAATTCAAGGAGCTAGCAGGAGGATATATATGTGCACTTTATGTTGTCAGTCTGCATTTGATGAAGTTTGTTGTGAACGAAAACATATTGTATTTATGAAGTGTTAATGTGGTTTGTGGAACGTCTTTTTTGGTTGAATAAATATCCTTTACTGTCATCTGGTTGGTGTTCTTCATGTCCATTGGCACTTTTTGCAATTTCTCAGTGTTTTTGTGCCTTGGTGGAACTTTTTCTGTACTAAACCTCCATGATCTCTCCTCAGCAGGGCCAGATCCAGCAAAAGGTGACCAAGGCCACTGCCTAGGGCCTGGTTCTGACCAGGGGGGCCCAACCATACAACAGTATTGAAAAAAAAATTGGAACCAAATTTCCTGCTGGAGCACTTTAAAACAGAAAATGATTTCCTGCTCACCTGCCAAACCAATTTTTCTGCTGTGCTCAGCTCTTTTAAAAAAAAGAATTACCTGCTCAGCTTGCATTCTCTCTCATTGGTTGTGCATTCCAGCTCCAACAGTCTCTCTGAGCTCCAGTTTCTGACAGACATCAAAGAATTTCCAAGACTTTTTAATTTTCTCAGCACTGAAAGTGGGGCCAGCTTTACAGCATTAACGGAGATGTCCAAGCCCAAGTACAATTATTTCTTTTGCAGTATTAATGCAGAGAGATACGATCTTTTGCAGTAGTGACAAAGATGTGTGTGTATGCACGTGTTTGTATTTCAGAGTTAGATTTTCATTTTCTAATTAATAAACATGCATCATTCAGTAGTGCATACTGTTTTGTTTTTCTTTTTCTGTCATATTCTTTTCTAAAACAGCAACTTGCAAGTCAAGAATGAAGGTAGTTGAGTTTACAAAGGCATTCAGCACTATTCTAACTAAAGAATCATTGAAAATCAAAAGACTTGGTTATGTATCATTTTGTAATACAATGGGTAAAACAACACACAAGCAATATGACACAATAGTTGTGGGTGTCCTACTGGGGTTATGAGTCATGTCCCACAGGACTCCATGCTGGGACTAGATCTTTTTGGGTTATACATCTCAGATATAAAAATGGGACATAGGCTACTGATTCCCATATATGCTGATGATTGCTTAGTGGGTGTAGTAATTATTTAGGAAAAGATGTAGAAATCCTTTTAAGTATCCATAACAGTCAACCAAACGTTCTCATATGGGGCAGTAGTAGTAGTAACACGTGCATATTTAATGTTAGCAAATGAAGTACATTTGTCTACTTACAGAAGTAAAGGTACTGACACCCACACCCTTTCCAATATGTTATGTGTGTGATAAGATATATAAGACAGATGCAGGCATATTCATCTTAAAGGGTAAAAAGGTCATAAAGACAAAATGTTCAGTAAAAATGGAGAGAAAGACACACCAAAGCTAATGTCTTCACTGTGAAATGCATTAAACCTCCTGCAGTGGAGGCCCATAGATATATGCAAACAAATGACATAGTAGTGTTTCAGCCACCTCTGGTATTGTATAATGTAATTTACTTCTTTATTTCATGTCAATCCCTGACTCGTTCAGCACAAAGCAGAGGAACTTTACCCACAGGCAAATGTGGAAGACTGTCAATTTATCTAGGGCACATACAAGACCCAATGCCTGTCACCCACAAATGTGGAAGATTTTATCAGTTCTTGTAGAGCATATTTTTGGGATTGGAGAAAAAAAACAGTGCACCTGTGAAAACCCCCATCATCTGGAAGTATCAAGTTGGAAAGTATTACTTTGACTCTCAGTATTTTCTCAAAAATAACATTTTCCTCCATTCCTTACACATGATTATTAAAATATAACCCAACATACTTAGATTTCAAAGAAGAAAGCCCACACTATTTTGTTTTGGTATTCTTTCAGAAATCTTTTCTTTCGGCTTAACTTAAAGTGTATTGGTCATGTTCTAAAGCAAGTGTTAAGTAAAAAACTTTGGAGTTGGATATAACCTCCTTACCATATTCAGTGCCAAATTATTACAGTTTTTTACAGCAGAAAGTTTGCATTTTACTGTGTTGGTAAGGACAGACCTTGAAACGTTTTCACAGAGTTAAAAATGTCTGCCATGACACCAAGAGAGATACAATACCTCACTAGCTAAATTAATGTATAAACAACTGTAGTTCCATGTTAAATGCATCAGAAGTAGTCTCTTTCTTCCTGGAAAGGCAAATCCTTAACTAGTTGTTGAAGATGGAACACCCCACATTGGACGTTTACAAATGATGATGTAGTAGTAAAATCACAGTGTAAAATGCAGATCCTTTAAAAGTTAAGCTGTTTAATTACCCATAATGTTTTGCGGTGCTATGTAAATCTTTGCTACCTACCATGACATCACAATGTAGATGTAGTTACAGAGACAAAAGAATAAACAGTAGTCAAAAAGCATACTATAAATTTTTGTTTTTGTATAATCAATTGCAAATTTAATATGAAAGGGGTATAAGTAAAAAATAATTATAAAGCAAACATATTGTTAAGCATCCCTTTATTTACTTGAAAGACTAGACTTTATTTTTTTTCAATGTGCCTTCACTGAATAGTGCAACCAGTTATCATAGTACAGAGTTTTTGAAGGCTAGTTTATACTATTACTTTCTTTATTAAGAATGTGGTGATGAAAAATATTTTACTACATTATTGTAAGAAAACTGGTATAGAACATCAGTGTATAAAAACTTGTTTGCACATCTTGATTTTGAAATAAATTCAAATTAGACATAGTACGTAATTGTAAAGTAGTGCATTGTGGGTATGCAAATCAGCAATTGCATCACATTTGAATTCCATGCAAAGTTCTGTATAGCGGTTGTAACACAGTACCACCAGCTCCTGAAAGAAAAATTCTGATCTAGTTATTTTGTTAATTTACATTTTGAGTAGGTCTCACCACACATCTCAAGTGTACCTTATTAAGAAGTACATTTATCATTTAAGTCTTAAAAAGTCCACGTTCCTCACTGTTCAATGCTGACAGGGTCCATTATTAGTATTCATGGTATACAATATTGAGTCATATTATTTCAGCACAAGAACTTTTTTTTACGTTTAAAGTGATATATGTTAACCATCCTGTGAGGTTCCTAATTGAAGTTGTTAGTAAGTGTTTCACATTTTACCCATTTATTCCACATTATGAGAGGTAGTGTTCCATATTTTAGAGATAGAATGTTGATAGCTATTTGTCTAGTATAATTCTCAACCTCTTATCTCGGGAATCATGCAGAGAACCAAAAATAGGTAAGGCAAAGTCCAAAATCAGGGACAGTTTCTAAATATTATTTTAGTACTGATGATTATAAAAGTTGCTACATTAACAGCAAAAGACAAGTCACTTCCTAGCTGACCATTAACAAAGCAACAAAAGACAAGTCAGTTCCTACCTCACCATTAACAAAGCATCAAAAGATAAGTTAGTTCCTAGGTTCACCATCAACAAATCAGCAAAAGACAAGTCAATTCCTAGCTCACCATTAGCAAAGCAGCAAGACAAGTCAGCTCCTCTCCTCATGCACAAAATTCCACTCTCATTGAGCACCATTAGCAAAGTCAAATGTTCCAAATGCTGAAAAAAGGAAAGAAAACATTCCATGATTAAATTAAATCTTGCACCATTTCCTGTAAAGTTTCTCATCTGCTGTGCATGCCAGCTCCAATCTCATTGGCTCGACAAGAAAAAGCTTCAGTTAATGAAAATGCTGGAGCTGCTGCATGCTAATCAGGAAATCTTAAAGCAGCAGTATTTGTTCAGTCATCAGACACCAGCTAGTGCAGGAAAGCAGTAGTGTCTTTATGTTGTAGGAAAAACTTTTTATTTCTTTTTTTTTTAATTAATGTTTTATGGCTGGGCCCACCAGTCTGCACCAGGTCCTATGCAATTGCCTACGTCACCTAGTGCTAGATCTGGCCTTGGCTGGGACACAACAGTTGAACTGCCTAGACATAGTAAGAATCCTTACCAAGTTTAATGATACTGGCTGCCAAAAAAGCAATTACTAGAAAAACAGAAATCAAAATTAAAACTAACTATAACTGAAGTACTGAATATTCTAAAGGAGATAAAAGAACTGGAGGGCTTCCTTGAAGGTTGGGCATCGGGCTGGCAACTTGGTACCATTAAAATCCACTGCCTATCATTAGTGGACTGGAGTTCTACTGTGACGACCCCTAACTGGGAAAAGCCGAAAGACATTACTAGATAAAAGAACTGGAGGTGGGATACTTAGAAACAGGAAAGAGCAAATTGCATAAAAATAAATGGGATTTGTGGGAATAATATATGCAGAATAATACTCATGAGGAAGAAAAAGTTTAAGAGATAGCAGGAACTGAGCAGTTTATGTAAAGTTGGAGTGAATGACAACTGTTAAACATGCATACTGTGTGAAAACAATAAGAAATATCACTATAGCTTGTTTTCTTTTTGTTAATGTATGTGTACCTATGTCACTGCTGCAATTGTGAAGTTGTCTTAAAAATAACAGAAAGAATACAAAGATACACATTAACATACTATTTGAGTTGTTATAAATAAGCAGTCATGGGAGATTCAAGCATATGTGTAAGGATGGCAACACTTCTTTGCTACTAACCAGATCACCCACATTGTCAATACACTATACAAACCCCATCTTCAGCATAAATTATTTCACAGCTGTCAGATACACACAGTAGTAAACAGAATGGAGTTAACTCTTGGCTCTGTCCACTGTGAGCAAACAGGTGAATGAAGAAGATGCAGAACTATTCATACAAAACAGTTGTAATCCCCTCCTAAACAAATTGACAGCAGTTCCACAGCTGAGGGTATAAAGGAAAGAGAATGAGGGTGCAGTAAGGGTGTATAGGAAAGAGAATGAGGGTGCAGTGTAAAGACATGTAATGTGCTCTACAAATTTCTTGCTTGTGAATAATCACCATATCAACAAATCACAGAATGTTGGTGCAGTATATGTCTCTTATTAAAATCACAAAATTTCACAGTGACACATTCAGCCCATTCATGATTAAGCCTCTCAAGGCTAAAGAGAGCATGTTCAAGATCCACAGGTTTTGTTTTTGATCCACCACTTGAAAATGCTGCTCCTATATAACAGATAGAGCATGCCCGGCAAGGGGAGATAAGTAATTAGCAAAGCAAACTTGTAACCAACCACAACCGTATCAGTAAAAACACTTGTGAAACAATGACCAATCCCAACTTTATTGCAAGATAAAAAGAAATCTTCATGCACGAATGGTTAATCTAGGTTTCTTCCCAACTCTAGAGACTTCATCAGAACAACGATCTCTGCTAAAACATATGTTTTTATATATGTCCACCCAATTAACAACCAACCAATAAAATCAAACATATTCCACTTGAAGTTTGACTATCTTTAAAAAGACATAAACCAATAAACTTACATAACATACAAAAACACATACCAAAAGCAAAAACATATTTTAAAATTTTGAAATTTTAAATATTAATCAAAAAATGTTGAATTTTTGAAAAATTAAAAATAAAACTCCAAATTGTCAAGTATTAGACAAACTAAACTAAACTAAACATTGTACTATAAAAACTAGTAGTTTAAGTTTAAATATGTTTTATTTCCTACCTAAAATGCTTTTCAATTTAAGAATAGGGGCAATACTCAAACCATCGTTAATGCCAGGATAATTTAGGGCATCTAACCTTAACTGCCATTTCAACTCGCTGATATCCAAATGTACATCCAAGGTCTTTCCCTGAGTGTCAAATCTAATCTGCTGAAGGATGCAAAACTTGAATTGTTGACCTGGATACTCACAAATGTGCCTAACCAGAGCATTTGTCGGTCTAAGATGTTTAATGTCCAACAAATGTTTATTCACCCATTCCCTGAAATGCTTAGCAGTTTTTCCTATATAAAATACAGGACATATTTCAGATTTGGGCAGGTAGACCACATTCTTAGTCTGACAGTTGTAATGATCTTCAATAGTAATGTGATGTTGGTTCACTTTTATATGTTTACCTGTCTCCAATATGTACTTACAAGTACTACATCTTCCACACTTGAAGATACCCAATGCTCTACTAGTAAATGGCGGCTGATGACCTAATCCATTCTCCAAAAGCTCCTTACAGGATCTAGCTTTACGAAATATAATAACTGGGGCTACCCTCATTTTAACTTCCACATTTTTGTCCAACTTTAAAATGCCCCAATTTTTCCTAACCATTTTGGTGAGCCATTCGGCTTCCAAGTTGAAGGTAGTTACAAAAAATATCCCATCATTCCTCATTCTGTAAATGTCAGGGCCACTGTGGTTGTCCAATTCTTCTTTGGAATCTCCTGTCATTCCAGCAACAAGTATGGCCTTATACATACCTCTTTCCCTTTTACCGGCGATTTCATCCCTGAGCCCCATACACAAACTCTCAGGATACCCCCTTCTAATAAACATTTTCATCATAAACTCTAACTCATTCTTAAAGTCTTGGTCATCACTGACCATCCTGGCTGCCCATACCATTTGCCCTTTCACAGTAGATCTTTTTTGATGGTGAGGGTGCCAACTGGTGTAATCTAAATAAGAGTTGGAAAAGGTGGCCTTTCTATGAAGCATAGACTTCAAACACATCAAATTCCTATCCACCACCAACTAACATCCAAATAGGTTACTTTATCAACACTGTATTCATAAGTAAATTTCAAAAAGTCAACAGTGTTGTTGAGGTGTTCCAAAAATAGTTTAAGTTGTTCAACCGTCCCTTCCCACAAGATGAAAATGTCACCCAAAAATCCCGTGTACTGCTTGATGTACCTTTTATACAAACTTGTGAAAAAAACTCCTGCTCCCAAAATGACATGATGTAATTGGCGTAAATGGGGGAACAAGCTGCCCCCATTGCCACGCCTGTGCATGCGGAATGACAGAAAATAAATTGCTTACATCACTAGTAAGTAATAAAGTGTTTTCCCCAATAGTTACTTCATTTAACTTCTCCAAAAAATTCCATGAATCCTTAGTAATATATTCAAACTTAGCCAACCCTCTTTGCAAATAATCATCAAATTATATCATCAGTCATCAATAAACAAATCATCAATTAAAAGATCCAATTTCATATTAACAATATTAATTTGACTGATGCTACTCTCCTCGTACATGTCTTGTGCTAGCATTTCTAACATAGCCTTAATGTAATCATTCCTGTCAGTGATCACAGCACCATTACCCTTGTCTGGTTTCATGAGCCACATCTCTTTGTTGTTAGCTAATTCACTTAATAAACTTCTTTCCTTATTGGACAGGTTAACAAAGTTGCTTTTCTTTTGATGGATATTTCTAAAATGCTCCCTTATGTCTAACTCACAAGCCCTCTCAAAAAAGGAAACCATGTAGTTAGCTGGGGGATTAAATGATTACTTTTAATTGATGATTTGTTATATCAAGGTCAGATTACTGAAATTGAGCATGACTTTTTGATTAACCCTAATCCAGTCGTTAGTGGTATATTTGGAATTCCTTAACTACATAAAGGCCTGGATGATTTGAAATTCAGGCCTATAGTAGATGGGAAACGGAGTAAAACCTGCTTTATTAGTCAATACTTAGATTATTATTTGCAAAGAGGTTATGAAGTGAGTGCATGATGGTACGGAGGTAACTGTGGGTGGGAGGGAGTTCCATAATTTGGCTATGGCGCAAGAGAATAGTGCTTCACCAGCAGAGTCATTGGCTTTAGTGATCTGCAAGTGATTTTTGTTGTTGGATCTTAGTGGTCTGGTGGTGCGATAGGGTTGGAGTAGATTCTGGAGGGATGGGAAATTTAGTGGATGGTTTACTAGTTTGTGGGTGAGTGATAGTTGATACCATTGAAGGAGGTGAGGGAGTTCAAAACAGCCCAGTTCAGCAAGTGAGAGACAGTGGTGACTACGGTAGGATGCCCCTGTGGCGTATTTGGCGATTTTGTTGTAGCAGGTCTCTAGCTTGTTTAGATTGCATTGCCTTAGGTTGGTATACATTGGAGAGGCATAAAGTAGGGTTGAGATAAGGTGGGAATTTGCTACTGAAATCTTTGCTGCTTTGGTGAGAAGTTGCTTATATAACGCTCCTAGTTTTTTGTGGACTTTTTTTATGGTCATGGATATGTGAATGTCCAGTTTTAGTTTGTCTATTTCCACTCCTAGCAATTTGGTGTGTTTGGTTGGGTATATAGTGGTGTTGTCTTTTGCTGTGATGTTAAAGTCAGAGTTGTTTTGAGTATGTTTAGTGGGTTGGAAGATGAGTAGTTTAGTTTTGTTTGGGTTGAGTATTAATTGGGCATCGGATAACCAAGTTTCAACAGAGGAGAAGGCTTCCTGTGTGACTTTTTGCAATTTGGGTAGGGACTGGGCTGAGCAGATGATGGTTGAGTCATCTGCGTATTGTATGAGTGTGCCATGTTTGGTGGCAGAGGCTAGATTATTGGTGAAAACAGAGAAGAGTAGGGGTCCAAGGATGGATCCTTGGGGAACCCCTATGGAGATAGGTAGTTAGGGAGATATGTCATTCTGCCATGCAATGGATTGTTGGCTTCATTTTTATATTACTATCAACTTATTTGCAAAAGTCACTGTATTTTAATGTATTCATTTCTTGCGTTGCAAACAAAGGGTATTCTTAAAACTTAATAAAAACAATGGAATAAAGAAACAACAATATGTGGTAATTCAGAGAAGGACATACCATAGAAGGCTCAAGCTATTGCAAAATGTAAAAACGGTCAAACCAGCGTAATAGGGCTGCCAGGACATAAACCAAAGTAAATCCAATTAGGAAATCTGCTCTCAAATAAATCCAACAACTGGAATCATACGAAAACTCTCTTTATTCAACCAGGGTAAGTGCTTTCACTTCGGAGCTTCATCAGGCCACTATACTATAATCAAATGCACAGATACTTAAATACACCTAACAATTAAGTTAATAATTGTTAATAAAATCTAGATTAATCAATCAATCAATTAATCATTTGACAAATTCAAGATGCATAAAATCTGAAACACACTTTAAGACGCATCCAAAATACCCTTGAACAACACATACACAACAAGGTGTATCAAGAGCACATGAAACTAAAAAAGATATCTGCGAACAACTGATCTGGAAGGCTGATACATACTCGTAAGTCAAAAACTACTATATGACATGAAAATAATGTGTATATAACATATATAAAAAATAAAAATATATTAAAAAAGAAAAATATATATAAAATATAAATAAAAAATACATATATATATATATATATATATATATATATATATATATATATATATATATATATTTTTTTTTTTTTTAAGAATTTTCATTGACACACTCTCATCTATTCTATTTACATAACCTCCTTCTTCTCAGTGCTGGTTTAATGGATGCCCTTTCGTTTAAGCCAATCCCTCTATCTGCCCTTAACATAAAGATCCAACGCATCTCTCTATATTCCGTATAATTCCGAATATCTCCTTCTCTGATGCTTGGAATAATGGCCTCAATAACCCTGAATGTGAAGGTATGTGCAGGGCCTGAACCCATAACGTAGGCAAGACCACTGTGTGATAGGATGAGGGAACATCTGTATAATATCAGGAGGGGTTCATCTAACAATGCTTTGTCCAAACACATTATGGGTTCAGGCCCTACATCACCATCTGTGCATTTGATTATGGTATAGTGGTCTGATGAAGCTCCGAAGTGAAAGCGCTTACCCTGGTTGAATAAAGAGAGTTTTCGTATGATTCCAGTTGTTGGATTTATTTGAGAGCAGATTTCCTAATTGGATTTACTTTGGTTTATGCCCTGGCAGCCCTATTACGCTGGTTTGACTGTTTTTATTTTATTGGTTTTGTATACTGGGGCTCCTACCTTGTGGTTCACCAGCTCGTGCAGCATTTAGTTTGTTTATACTCTATTGTAAAATGTGTTCATTTGTATGATGATGTGATTAATGTCTCTCTCTCCCCAAAGTAGCTAGAAGTGGATAGTCAGTACTGCACAGAGTTCAACTAAATAAAATATCGGTGGACTCTGATGGAAATTTTTGTGAGCTGTAAGGTGACTTAAAGCTTTGGCGGTTTTTTGTTCTTAGGTATCTTGAATAGCTGGGAGTGGAAAGGAAGAACTATTCCTAGCCTCCATAGAGGAAACAACCATATCCCTCTTCTGCATACCATCAGTGATCTCCTGAGATGGTTCACAGACCTCCACTGCGTCTCTAAACTGAGAAACAGCTAGCTATAACTTAGTGAAGTTCCTAATGAAATGAGGACAATGTGACCAAAGATGCCCTATGGAGGAAGGCACCAGATGCCACAGACCATGCCACTGTATCTATAGTATCAGAGATTTAATGTGCTGCATGGAATGCTGTGTTAATAGGCTTTCTCAAAAGCCTCCAACACCTTTGAGAAGAGTTAACAGCATTCCTACAACTTGCTCAGTAAAACAAGTATGGAAATCTGACATATGATCCAAACAGTTCAGAGCTCAGACAACCAAGGTGAGCAAAGAATGAAAAATCTGTCCACAGCTGTTACATTCTAGGGAAGGGAAAGTTTCTGAGTGGTTGAGCTTCTGAGAGCTATGCTAGGCAGAAGAGGAAGCCTAGGGACAAGAAAAGTACACCTAGACATTATCTTTACAAATGGTCAACCTTCTTAGGTGCTGAACGGCCCAAGCCTGGGTCTTCAGAGCAGCAAATACGACACTTCTGACAACAGGCTTCACCAGTTAGATAATCTAGTACCCCTCTTCCACATTCCCAAAACAAAGTTGGCATGCATTTGATGGAAAGGAACAAAGGACGATGAATACTCTACAGTGGATTTCATAAACTTGAGTCTTTACTAAAAACAAGGGTCTCAAGAAGGGAGTTAGCTGTTGTAGAGGGATGTGTCTCTGGTAGTGGATTACATGTCCCCTCAGGCTTAAAACCGCTAAGGAATTACATGGAGCAGAACACTATTTCCTCTTTCTACCACTTCTGAGCCAGTTCACGAGGGATTTACAAGCAGGGAACCCAGGGTTAGCACAAATCACATGTATGAATGGTGACCTGGATATCCAATTGCCTTGTGGCCCATTTTCATTGAAGTATATGGAAAAAAGCTCCATTCCATGCCAGTACTACTCCTATCCCAAGGTTCCATTTTGGTTTTATTACTTTTTTTTTTTTACTTTTCACTGTCATTATTTTTTCTCAGATTTTCCAAACATTAATGCTCTCCTCTTTGCTGACAACACAGTCATCTATAGATCTGCAGGCACTCTTAACAGCATCCAAAATTAGGGAAACACTTTGTCAGGCTACTTACTTGGCTAATCCAACATGGCCTACTACTTAATTTAAACAGCGCTAAAACACAGGGCCAGATTCCATAAAGCCTACAATAAGTGTACACGATATGTATTCAATAAAATTCTGACTACATTTTTTGTGCTTTCTGGTCACTCAGAAAGATTACACTAAGCGTACATGTAGTCTACACTTTATGAATCCCTGCCACAATTTCTGCATCTTAGGCATTGAAGAGAGAAATTTCCTAATGACATATGCTAGTGAGTCATCTAAACTGCACAAGCAGCTAGAAAGAAAGAAATTCTGAAGATGTCTGCATGCTGTATTTCTTTATTGACAGATTGACATTTGATTATTGGGGAAAGTGCGATAGAGTAGAAGTCTATTTTCAGTGGAGGCCCAGGGAGAAAAGCTCCAAATTCTTACAAAACATTTTAAAAACAATAATTTTACTGTTTTTGAAAAATAATACAAAAACAACTATAGTTTAATTATACCAAATTAGACATAATTGAAAACATTGGTTAAGAATAGATACAAGCTACATGATAATGATTTAATAGTTAGAGACATTTTAGCCAGTTTACAGATAAATTAAAGGAAAGTTAGTATAGCAGAAACAGGAATTGGAATATGAAGTGAGAGAAAAGCAAACTTATGGTATATTTAGAGACAAAGCCGGGGCAGAGAATTTGCTAGAAGTAAGGGAGAGTAAGGAGATGTAAGGTATGAAGATTTTATATATATATATATATATATATATATATATATATATATATATATATATATATATATATATGCATATAAATATATAAATCCTGGAATAACCTTTCCCCTGCTTTATTGTCTGCCTCCACTATTACGCTGTTCAAAAACTCACTTAAATTACACTTAATGAATTCCTGGCTATGTCCATGCATTACCTAACCTTCACTGTTTCTACCACCCCAGACAGCTTCATATCCAATTATACCTACTGTAATTTTTCTACAGTATCGGAAATTTTATTTTCTGCTCAAGTTTCTAATAGTTATATTAGCTCATGCTAAACTTTAATTAATTTCTAAGTATTCTCTGTCTGTCTCTATAGTCAGTTATAATGCTTATCTAGTGTCAATTTCTGTTTCTGTATCGAAAGTTGTACTTTTTATCTAGTGTAAAATTTTGTTTCTTGTATCAAAAGTTGTATTTTTATCTATTGTAAATTTTTTGCTTCTGTATAGATGATCATATTGTTATCATATTGTTCAACTATTTGTTTTTCTGTACTGAATGTGGAGCTTTTCTCCCTGGGCCTCTGCTGTAAATGGACATCTGTCCAGTCGGACTATCCCGGTAAACAAATGTAAAATAAATAAAAATAAAACATTTGTTCATGTTTAGGGTTATAGTTTATCCTGGTGTTGAGCAAGAACAGAGGCAGCTTTTGGCTAGGAAGTCTTTTAACATGGTTTTGAAGGCTGGGATGGAGGGTAATGACCTGATGGATACAGGTAAGGAGTTCCAAGCTTTAGCAACATGGTATGAATGCAGACAATGTCCAGCAGATTTGATAGGTTTGCAGACATACATGAGTTTTTGGTCCCTGGATCATAATAACAAACTAGGAACATAGTTGTGTAGAATGTTATTTAGTGCTGTTTACTAAATACATAATAGCAGTTTAATATGACACAATGGAGACCTGAGTATTATGAAAATGGGAGTGCAAGATTTTGGAGCAGCTAAGAAGACAGTCTGTAGATGAGAAACATGTACCATTACTCTTAACTGCAAAAAAAAACTCATAAGGCAAAATGTAAAAATCATTCAGTCTCAGCTAGGAAGATAACTTCTATCGCATTTCAAAGATATTAACGTTTCTAAGGCGCTTCCAGTAAGAATGAAAAAAAAAAAATGATTGGGGACAAGAATCAAAATATAGAGTTAAAACTCTGTGATAAATAAGCCAATGTTATCACCAGGATGGTTCAGTGAACTTAGTCTATATATTCATATACGCATGTTTTGGTTAGTCCCATTATGCCGAAAGCCTTTTTCTGGGGGTTAACCATGGTGGTCATTCATATTAACTAGGGGAAGTTTAGTCAGGACACAGGCAAATTTTATCTACACTCTTTGATAATAGCTGTGGGATCTTTTACATCCACCTAAAATACCATCAGCTCAGACAGATGGGACTATCATGAGGTGAAACTGTTGCACTGGGGATTGTGGAAAGATTATGGTATTGAAGTGGCTGAAGAACACTGGAAACATCAGCCACAAAGCATCATAGAAAATGATGAAGTCTACATCACATGGGATCACCCATTACCAACAGTTCAAAAGACAGATGCTAGAAAACCAGATATAGTGGTCCATGAAAAGAAGACAAAAGTAGCATTGATCATTGAAATCGCCACACCCAGTGACTGCAGTGTCTTGCTTACAAAGAGACACAAAGTCATAAAATATCAGGATTTGCAGGCAGAAACGAGAGCAATGTGGAAGAAAGATACCCAGACAGTTCCAACAGTAGTAGGAGCAATGGGTCTTATAAAAAATAATCTGCAACTGTACTTAGATATGCTACTAATGCATACAAACCCATATGAATTGCAGAACTGGGCACATTGCGAGTGCTGCGAAGAGCACTTCTGGCTGACATCAAAGACTGAAACAATACTAATTTTATGAACTTTAATCATACTTTGACTTAGGAATGGGGTCCATTCCCGTCATGGTATCAGAAACCCAAAAGATTTGGAGAAATTAAAAAAGGGAGAGACGTTGACTTAATGTGCTTTCCAAAGGACAGCACACTAAGCAGTGTAGCACCACCCAATTTAATGTCACTGCTGGAAAATATGAATCTAAGTGATGTGGGAATACAGCCCAGAATTTTCTGATCTTCTAGCATCAAAACGGAGTGTATTACCTGTTCAGCTACCAGCACTGTTCTCTTTTTTTTGTCCTTAACTCATACTAAGAATTGAAGAAACTTCAGTAAAAAATTATTTGAATATATTTACAAAAAAGTAATGGAGAAGCTAAGAATGGCAAATAATGCTGTGGCTGTTTGTGACTGTGACAGTGTCTGTAACATATAGCAAAATGTATGATCAAATGTGTACAACTATAAGCTCTGCAATTTAGATTAAAAAACAAGCATGGGTTATCAGCCAATATGATGGCATTTTTGTAAAGCAGAAATGCAATTCTATGTTTACTTTTAAGCACCCATTTATTTATTTATTCAAATAAACTTGTTCAAACATGGGTGACTTACATCATATGAAGGAAAATGATTAAGGGGATGTGGTGGGAGTAGTTAGAAAACCAGATTAAGAGCTGCTGAATGTGACAGAGAGTAACCTTTTCAGCTGGCACTGTGTATGTGCAGAGCCAGCCTTCAAATGCTCCTACATATAATGCTGTTTCCTTTTGCAAGAACCATCTGGCATGAAAGCAGCACATTCTCTTCTCTAAGTCCATTGTATTTGGGATGCTGCTCCCAGATTTGCAGAGTGATGAGCAATAAAATGGGGGCAAGAACTTGGAGGGTAATCATGGTGCCCACCTTGAGGAAAATAATTACTTCCTACTTTACTACAATAATATTTTTTATTTACGATATATATTTTTTTTGCAGTGCATGCTGTGACTGGAAGTCTTTAACATATCTCTTTGTACCTAGTGGCTTTCTCTCCATTACTGATGGAAGTTCTCAAAGGTGGCAGACGCGTGAGATAATTTTAATGCCTGTACGGTCAAACTTTTACAGTGACACAAAATTGCCTATATAAGAAAACAACATCCTTTCTTTGCCTATCAAATTCCACAAGTATTAGCACCATACCATAAACTATATTTAAAAAACATTAGAGAGAACTGCTGCTGCTAAGCTCTTTGCAGCTGTGACAACTGTTATGCATACAACGCTGTAATAATAATCACAGTCAGCAAACTCTATAAATGCTTTGGTTGTTTATTCGTTCATTACTAGGCTAACTGCCCTTGTGGGCCATTTAAACCTAGCCAATTACCCCACTTGAGAATTAAACCTTGCATCTTGTGTATGGAAACTAAATAATCATTATGCCATCCTCCCACCCTGTTGTCCATGCTTTAGTTCATTAAAGGGACACAATGGCAGTCGTATCTGAAAATGCCAGAATAACAAAAATAAACCTGTTCCACAGATAAGATAAATACCGACTAATCAAACACATTAACAACCATGCAGAGCTCTGGGTTTAATTAATTGTTTCACCTCTCTACTTGTCTTTAAGGTCCAGACAAGTTCATTTATGCTTTATGTTAACCAATTTCATTATATTTTTGTCTTGTTATACCTCATTCATGAAATACACTGTCAGCTTCTCCCACTTATCAGATTCTTCCCATCATTTCCGGAGAGTCAATCTGCAGAAAGGCCATCACTGGTTTGATTACAGACCTAACTCCTCTCTCTTCACAGCACCAACATAGTTGCTGCAAAAGCAGGCCCCACAATACCAACCCATTGATTTGACTCCTGCTCATGTATATAGATGTCAGCTACAATACAGACAGACTGCTGGGTGGGTAGTGATAACTTCCTGGCCAATTTTATCAATGCAGTTGTGAACTGGTCCACTTCTCTCATGCAAAATGGGTTACCTGTAATGGGCACTGTCAATCCCACCACCACCCACCGATTGACTCTTCCAGGACCTGTGGTTTAATCAATCCCAGGTTGCCTAGACTGTAGTCGGTGTTTCATCCTATGCCACAACATTGGCCAACCATTTCTTTACTTGAATCATAATCAGTTTTAATCTCTTCTGCTCGACAGTCCTAAAAAGTGCTTCTGCGAATGTACTGATGTGGTGCATTCTTAAGCTAGTAACTTACCAGGTAGCACTCTCAAAGCTTTTCTTAACTGAAAAACAATCTTCTTTAATATCTATTTCAAGTGAATACTTAACTTTAGAACAATGAGAACATTATCTGTTACAGTGAAGCACCCACCTCTGTGCTGTTCCTTCCTAAACATCATGCAATCCTGATGTTGGTACTTCAGAGGGAATATGAATGCAGGCAATGCCATTCTAAATTTAAAAATATATATATTTCAGAGGGATTTAAGTAAGTAATGTCATTCTGAAATAAAAAAATGGACAAAGTCACATTCAAACATTTGTTTAAATCATCATTCTGTGGAAGAGTGACATGCCCACCTTCCAGACCCCTATTAACAAAATCCCTTCAAGGTTTATTACATTTCACTGAGATTGCATCACCTTTGGAAAGGAAGGACATTTCCCTGTTCTGCAGGTAGCTTTCTGAAATTTAATTTTTTGAGATGTGTGCAAAATCTGTATTCTCATACTTGGCCATCAGAGAACTGTAAGGCTCCTAACAAAATGTCACAGCTACTGAACAAATTACTTATAAACATATGTAACATATGCAGAGAAATACAACATTACAAGGAACCAAAAAGCAATATCCCTCTGGTATCGCACTGTGTGCGTGTGTGTGTGTGTGTCTGAGAGAGAGAGTGTGTGTGTGTGTGTGTGTGTGTGTGTGTGTGTGTGTGTGTGTGTGTGTGTGTGTGTGTGTGTGTGTGTGTGTGTGTGTGTGTGGGGGGGTGCTTTACAAATTGCATCAGGAAATCACTTTACTAGTTCAACTGTCATTGCAATAGTGATCTGCCAATAACAATGCCGATGGCAACCTTAAAATGCAACAGTCTGTTCTAACAATTATCATTCTGTGTACAAGATAGTGACAAGACATTTAAGCATTAATGTTCTCCTAGGGAGTTAACGTTAATGTTCTCCTAAGCTACTATTATTAAGTAACTGTACTGCATTAATCAACAAGGCTGGGATTAAATGTTGTTTGCCGTCACTGTTCAAAGGCTGTTGACTATTTTCTTTCTATACTATTATATGCAAGCTTTAAGGGCCTGGGATGCATTGAAAAATGCCTATTCACTAATCTGATCAATAAACAAACAAAACTCACAGACTGTAACAATGCACTTCTCCCTCATTACGTTTGTGTATCCAGTTATAAAACACTAAGTTTGTGCTCTGTGCAGATTAGAAAGCAATTCTCTGAAATGTATGAGTAAATGAATGGAAATTATGGAGTTAACATTAGCAGATGCATTAAAAGCTTTGTTTCCAGACACTTCTCTGTTTACAAGCATTCCTATGAAGTGACGCACAGAAGCATTATGTGCAACACTTAAAAGACCATTTTTTTTCTTCATGTACATACTTCTTATAGGGACATTATGTATAACACTTCAAGCAGCAGCCCTTTTCTTCAGCAGTACACTTCCTTTTCATTCAAACAAGTCCAAAATACTCTCAGCTGCTATGAAGGTGATCAACAACATTTTTTTATTATATACTACTACCTAACATTTAAGGAAAGGAATACTATTTTTGTTAAGTATAACTGGGATAGTGCCACATCCTTATATCTTCAGACTATGCACAACTAAAAAGAGAGAGAAATTCAGAAATGTCACTCACACATCAGAAATAAAGAGGTACACCTTGAAAACAGTACCTGTGCAGTAATATGGGATGGTGGATAAAATTTAAAAGATAAGGGCAAAAACGCAAGCCTTTTCAACTTGGTACCTGGAAACATGTTATTATAATGAAAGCCCCCCTCCATCGGGACTGCTCCCTTTCCCCAGTGTTGGTGTGACTCTAAAGGTGATTATAATTAGGGAAGGTGGCATTAGGTTGAAGGTCCACATGAGGAGTTTGGGATACAGTCCTCCCTCAAAAAAAAAATACCTGCAGAGGGTCGCATCATCACTGCAAAAAAAAAAAAAAAAAAAAAAAAAATCAAAGTCAGTCTCTTCTAATCTAGACAGTCATTAAATATTTTTTCATTAAAACAGTAATCATGGCACACATAGATTCTGAGGGTTCTATCCCCACACCAGCTGCTTTGATTCACTTTCCAGAACTGGCATTATAATGCACATTAGGACGTGCTGCTCTCCTAATTTGCCATGCTTCACATGAGACAGAGGGGTGTTAAGAGCCTGTACTTCTTACTGAAAAGAGGAAGAGAATGTCGTCATGGGTCTGGCCAGATTTCTCCATTTGTATACACACACACACACACACACACACACATATATATATATATATATATATATATATATATATATATATATATATATATATATATATATATTTATGTATATATATTTATGTATATATGTGTGTGTGTGTATGTGTTTTTATATATATATATATATATATATATATATATATATATATATATATATATATATATATATATACACACACACACACACACACACACACACACACACACACACACACACACACACACCTGAATATAGGCTACAAGCCTAATGGGACGAATATTGTCAAACAAATACTTCAGCGGTCTAGTTAACTTAGTATGATACAGACTGACAAATAAAAAAAAGCCCCTTTCAACAAAAAACATTCAAGGGACTGTTCTGGTCATTGTGTGGTTTCCATGCAGTGCATGCACAGATACCTATCCAGGACCTCTGACAAAATGTACATTACCCCTACTTCCTCAATTATCAAACAAGAATGAAAAGGCTAGCAGTTAGTATTACAGCAGTCCTCTACCAGCTGTTCAAATCAGACTGTGCAGTTTCCCATAATCCTTTTCTCCCTGAAAAGCAAAAGACCCACATTGTACTTGGGCATGCATTTACCCACCAGATGTTCTTCTGACCTGCCTCTCCCGTGCACCTGAGATGAATGCTGCACATAGTAATCAGTATAAATCTGTCTATGAGTGAAGTGTTATGAAAAGTGAAAACGTGGCTACCATGCAAACCTGTCTGCAGCTCACATGTACAATAGGAAACATGAACAGTTATCTCTTACTGGTAAATAGATGTCCAGTTTACTTTTACTTACATCAGAAGTCACATGTGATTTTGATTCCTTACTTGCTGAGTGGAAGAAAAGGACATCTTAGCTCAGGCTTACATAACAACTTGCACAATAGCTGGCCTGCAGCCACACCAACAATGAATGCCAGAGCTGGATTTCAGCCCAAATCCCTGGTACATTGCTTAACCTAACCTATGAACTTTCGGTCTGAAAGGAAATTCAAGTATTCATGTATTTAGTAACATACAAATATCTTTTTGTTTCCTCACACCATATCCTCAGGTTTGCTTTAGTCCCATTCCCTCTACCATCACTACAGCTGTCAAAAGGATGATCAACACCTCAACTTCAACTCAAGCAAGTACACCTAGTCAAGGAGCTGTTAGCAGTTAATCTGAAAAAAAAAAAAAAAACACTGCAAACTGGTAAGCTTCAATCACTCTAATCCAAGCAGGTAGACAAGTGAAGAAAGAGGAATAAAACATATATGCACATGGAGCATCACTTGATCATATTCTGTAACTTTATAGATCTCAGGGGTCTTCTGAAACCAAGAGTTCTAGCAATGAACAACATGCAATCACCAACTGATCTGACTGGTCTTTTTAACCAGTTCCCTGCAGTCCTGTTCTCAACCACCGTTTGTCCCTCAGTCGCTCACCTACAACCTCAATAACCACAGATTTACAAGGCCAGCACAAGGCACGGGTATGCAGGAGATCTATGTTCTGGTCAACAGTAGTTCTGCCAATCCATGGGCAACATATTGAAGGGCTAACAATAACACAGTACAGTTGTGTACACGTACCATAAATGTAAATGTTCGAGTGTATTCACTGTTGCAGTCATCACACTTGGGTTATCTGCCTTGCAGGTAACCCTCAGTCGGCGTGAATACCAGAGATTTAGTATTTCTGCGTCGGATGCTGTCGCTCCTGGACTGACTTCAGGTCATCAGGGGTATAAAAAGAAGCAGCCGATGCCATTACATCAGTTTTTCTTGCCCCAAATGTCAGGAGCCCCCAAACAGGAGCTAGGTTATGGTGGGGAAACACCATCAGTAAAAAGTAAATACCAATACTAGTAGAAATAGCCATAGAGAGGAGATGGAGAAAGACAGAGACAGAAAAAAAGGGGGTTGATGGGAGGGAAACCAGGACTACAACAGTGAATACACTCGAATATCTACATTTATGGTAAGTGTACACAACTGTACTATGTTCTTCATGTTTCACTGTTGCAGTCATCAGACTTGGGTGGATTCCCAAAGCTGAGGAAGGGTGGAGGCAGTCAAGAAGAGTTGGGGCTGGCTAGTAGGCCTTGCAAGGCTGCTGTAACAAAACCTGTCCTGAGTGTGGAAAAGATAGGCAAGTGGTAATGCTTGGTGAAGGTGTGTACAGAACTCTAGGTAGCAGCTTCCAGGATGTCACTGGTAGGGGCTCTCCTGAGAAATGCTGTGGATGTAGCTGTTGCCCTGGTGGAATGTGCTCTAATGCCATGAGGTGTTGGTTTCCCATGGTGCTTGTAGCAGAAATGGATGCAGTGTGCTATCCATTTGGAAATGGTTTGTTTTGAAATGGCCTTGCCCTCTGCCCCTGTTGCAAAGCTGACTAGTAACTGGTCAGATTTCCTGAAGGGCTTAGTCCTACCGAGGTAGAACCTGAGCTGTCTGTGCACATCCAAAGAGTGCAGGACCCTCTCCCCTTTAATTTTGAGGATTAGAGAAGAAGGTTGGCAAATGGATGGAATTGGTTGAGAGCCGCACTGGACACCACTTTAGGTATAAATGAAGGGTTAGTCCTGAGGGAGACCCTGTCAGCATGGAAAATAATGAAGGGTTCCACAGCCATCAGTGCTTGTAGCTCAGACACTCTTCTAGTTGAAGTGATGGCTAGAAGCAAGGCTGTTTTCCAGGAGAGGAATTTTAACTCTGCTGAAGCAGCAGGTTCAAAGGGGAGAGTGAGCTTTTCCAGTACAAAGATAAGGTCCCAAGCAGGGCTGGGTGCTCTCCTTGGTGGCCTTAAGTTGTTTGCCCCTCTCATGAATTGTTTGATGAGAGGGTGAGAGAATAGAGATGGCTCAGTGTTGTAATGAGCCAAGATGGCAGAGGCATGGATCTTAAGGGAGAAGGATAGGCCTCTGTGGAGAAGTTCTGCTAGGTAATCCAGGATTAGAGGTAAGGAGGGCAGTGCTGTGTCCTCTCCTTTCGACTGATTCCAAGAACAATATCTTTTCTACTTTTCAGCATAGGATTTCCTTGTACCGGGCCTTATGGCTTCAAGGATGACGTCCAACACCTGTTTGCTTAGGGTTGCTGGTGGGGTATTCAAGGAATAAGCCAGGTTGCAAGATTTAGGGTTTGCTAGTGTGGATGCAAGATCTGTCCCTCCTGCTGAGAGAGCAGGGTTGGGGTCTGGTGTAGGTGCCAGGGTGGCATTGTTGTCATGCTGCGCAGGAGTGGGTACCAGTGCTGGTGTGGCCAGTCAGGGGCAATTAGAATTGTCCTTGGCCTGTCCTGTTTTATTTTGAGTAATATTTTTAAGAGAAGGGGCAGAAGGGGAAAGGCATAGATTGATAGGTTTACCCATTGAAAGGACAGGGCATCCACTTTCCAGGCCCTGTTGTGAGGATTCCTGGTGCAGAATTTGATTTGCTGAGCTGGTGGTTGCAGGGGGAGGCAAAGAGATCCACCTCTGGGGTCCCCTATTTCTGAAGGTGCTGAGCTCCAATTTCCACTTGTGTGGGTCTAGAAGATTTCTGCTTAAGTTGTCTGCCAGTGACTTTTGTTTGCCTGGCAGGAATTTAACTTGTAGCTGGACTTGGATGTCCAAGGCCGTGGTCTACAGGGCCATTGCTAACCTGCAGAATGGGTAGGAATGGGTTCCCCCTGCTTGTTGATGTACCACATAACTGTGGTGTTGTCTGTTTTTATCAGCAGTTGTCCTGGAAGGAGTAGGGATCTGAAAGCTGCCAGGGCATGCTGTACAGCTAGCATCTCTTTTTGGTTGCTTTACAAATGAATCTGACTTGGGCTCCACTGGCCCTTAACACATTTGCCAGCCATGTGAGCCCCCATGCATAGTCTGATGTGTCTGTGGTCAGGGTCTGGGTGGCGTGGGGTAGAGTAAATGTCAGTCCCTTGTTGTGGTTGCATGCTTCTGCCCACCAAAGGAACTCTGTCCTTAGACAAGGTATGATAGGAATGACTGTTTCCAGGTCCTGAGAATGTTGGAACCAAAGACTTTTTAAGTACCATTGAAGTTTCCTCATATGCAGTCTTGCATATGGAATAAGCAGTATACATGAGGTCATGAACCCTAGGGCTTCCAGTGTTTTTCTTGCAGATAGATGGGTTCTGGTGGCCATTTGTTTGAAGTAATCTGTCAGATAAACTTATTTTTCTGAAGTGAGGAATGCCACCTGGGAAGTTGTGTCCAAGCTTTCTCCCAGGAATACAATCTTTTGACTGGGTACCAGTTGTGATTTATTTTTGTTGATGGTGTACCCCAAGGAAGTGAGAAGGTTTTTTACAAATGCCAGGTGCTGAAGTAGCAATTCCTGACTGCCCGCCTGAATCAGGCAGTCATCCAAGTATGGGTAAATTTGGATATTTCTCTGCCTGCAGTATGCAATGGCTGGAGCCAGGCATTTTGTGAATACCCTGGGTGCAGTAGATAAGCCAAAGGGAAGTGTAGAGAACTGATAATGCATAGATCCTGCCCTGAAACGTAGATACTTCCTGCAAGACTCCCTTATAGGGATGTGCAGATAGGCTTCTTTTAAGTCTAGGTTGACTAACCAGGCATCCTTGGCTAACACAGGAAGAAGCTGTTGCAGGGTAAGCATTTTGAACTTTGATATCACCAGGAAGGTGTTTAGAATTGAAAGATCCAGGATTGGGCACCAACAGCCCTCTTTCCTGGGTACCAGGAAGAATCTGGAGTAGAATCGTTGACCCCTCTGTTCTACTGGAACAGGCTGAATAGCTCTGATATTGAGCATGGAAAGTACTTGGTTTTGAGCCTCTGCCCACTGGTTTGGAGGAAGGTCTGGAAAACCGCTTGGGGTTGGCAGAGAATGGAAATAAAATTTGTATCCCTGGGATACAGTGTTGAGGACCCATCGGTCCTGGGTGATGGACATCCAGTTTTTTGCATGAAGGGCAAGTTTTCCTCCTAGGGGCACAAGCAGTTGGACAGGGCTGGGAAGTGGATTGAAGAAGTTATTGTGAGCTTTTTCTGTAAGGAGGTGGCTTACCACTCCCTGCTTTAGGGGTGGGGCATTCCATTGCTTAGAGCTCTGCATACCCTGAGACTGTAGTGGTGGTCTGTTTCCCTTGGGTCTTGTTTGAGAAGGCCTGGAGGGGGCTGGAAAGGACCAGTGTTTTGAAGGGCAATGCCTTCTGAATCTGGGGGGGGGGGTTGCACTTGTAAGAATTCTTTAACAGTCTGCATAGATTTAGCTTTTTCTTCCATCTTTTTAAGAACTTCTGCTTTGGTGCCAAACAAAGAGTCCTTATTCAAAGGAGTATCTAGTAATTTAGATTTGACATGATCTGGCAAGGTCTGCTCCTTCAGTCAAGCATGTCTTCTCAGTACAGAGCCAGTGATTATGGCATCAAAGCCACACTGCAAAGTATGCTTACTGACTTGGTTTGCAGAGTGCATAAGCTCCTGCAATTCTTTATTTTCTGCACAGTCTGGAAAAGTTATCACTTTTTGTTTAATACGTTCCATAATATGTTGCTGGTACTTCAGCATGTGAAACTGGCAATTCAGTGCCCTGATAGCAAGAGTTGCAGAGGTAAATACCTTCTTACCCCATCTGTCCAAAGCTCTGGAATCCCAGTCCGAAGGGGTGGGATTCTTGGCTGTAGTAGCCTTGATACCTTTAGGCCCCTGGGAAATTCTCTCTGGGTCAGCAGTAGGATTCTTGAACAGAAACTTGTGAGTATCAGGTACTCTGTAGCACCTGTCAGGTTTCCTAGGGGTAGGAAGTAAAGTGTCAGGAGTAAGACTGGATTCCATGAAAATATCATCCACAACAACCAGGAGGGTCTATATTAGAAAATCAAAGTTTCGAAACTTCGAATGTTCTAATATCGAACCCTACTCAGTGAAAGCTGAAAATATCAAAGCAACAGAAAACCAAATTTTTTTCCTAGGGAAAGAATTCAGTTGTCTGTTTCTGTTGCTTCGGTATTTTCAGCGCTGTGGTGGAAAGTTACGGGTCAGGTTCAGGTAAGTGTGCGATTGAGTGCAGGTTAGGTTAGTTAGGGTTAGGGTGCGGGTTAGATATGTGTGCGATTGTGTGGATGTGAGGGTTAGGGTGGGTTAGGTGAGTTAGGGTTAGGGCACGGGTTAGGTATGTGTGCAATTGTGTGGACGTGAGGGTTAAGGCGGGTTAGGTGAGTGAGGGTTGTGGCGTGGGTCAGTAAGTGTGAGATTGTGTGGACGTGAGGGTTAGGGCGGGGTAGGTGAGTTAGGGTTAGGGCTCGGGTGAGGTGAGTGTGCGATAGTGACGGACCTTAGGGTTAGGGTTTGGGTTAAGGTAAGTGGATAGTTAGTGGTGTGTGTTTAGTTTAGTGTAGGGTTAGGTGTAAGATTTTAGGTGTATGTGCGTGGTTTACTGTTTGTTTGGTGTGCTTGTGTTGTATGTATGTGTTTTGGAACAGCAAATTTTTTCCCTAGGAAAAAATTTGCTGTTCTGTATGTTCGATGTTTTCAGCTTTCGCTGAATAGGGTACGATATTAGAACATTCGAAGTTTTGAAACTTTGATGTTCTAATATAGACCCCATCCAGGACAGAGGGTATAGCTAAAGGTCTGTGCTGAGGCAACTTTAAAAATGATCTGAGTCTCTTTTTGGATTGAGGATAGCCTTCGTATTCCCAATGGAAATGCTCTCTTAAAGTATGCAAGGTTTCACCAAAAGAAAAATCCTCTGGAGGGGAGGCAGAGTGAATGGATTCCTCTGCATCTGAATCCTCAAAGGCGGATAAGGGCATGTCTTCATAATCAGAAATGTCAGAGTCATCGGACTCCTGGTCTGTAGAACCTGAAGGGGACTGGGTTGTTTGTCTCTTTGCAGGGGAAGGCTGACTTCCCCTAATTAGTGTAATAAGGTCTTCAGCCATTCTAAGCATTTGTTTTTGTGGCATGGGGGCCTTGGTCATCGTTTTTTTAGGAGTAGTGCGTACTCTGGGCCTAAGAAACTTGGTAGTTTTGGTTAGAATGAAGTCGTCGGTTTAATTCGAACATCGGTAGAGCGAAGAACTGCCTCAGAAGCCGGTGCCTGCACAGCGGCTCCGGACCCATCCAAGGTAGAGACATCCGCAGGTTCCACACTCGAACAAGCATCTTGCGGCATACCGGATTCCGAATGGGTCTCAGCAGAGGCCTGCAAATCCACTGAAGTGGGCATCAGGGGCTGCAAAGGTGCCTCACTGAGTACCAGTGGACTGGCGACTAGTTTAATGGAAGCGCCTTCGGCAATTTTTGACCTATGCTGTCTGTCTCTGTTTTTATTCTTACTTTTTTTTGGAAAAATCGGTAGTCGGATTGCTTAACGAAGCCATTTCAGAATACAGAGATCAAGAGCGAAAAAACTTAGTGACAAAAAGAGCCCAACAATGAATGGTTCAGGTGGTAAACAAAGGACAAAACCGACAGCGACGGACGTTGTGGTCTGGGCCTAAACAGGTGACCCAGTAAGAGTGAAAATCTCTGTGAGGTATTTGCTTCCCGCAGGCAAGACAATTGTTAACATTTTCTGACATCAGTTAGAGCAAGAAAAAAGGATCCCCAATTGGGGTACTTAGCTTTAAAAGACTTCAGGATTATTCAACAAAAACATTTGGTATTTGGACCGACTGAGGGCTACCTGCAAGGCAGATAACCCAAGTGTGATGACTGCAACAGTGAAACACAAAACATCTACCTTTACCTCTCTTCTCCAACATTCTGCGGAACCTAACAACTACAGTGTCTTTTCCCTGCTAGGTCTAGCTGGGGTTTTCAAAGTATGAAAGTAAATGTTTCACAATTTTTTTCTTCTCTCTCCAAGATACAAACTCTGCTTTGGCTCTTCTCAGATCTAGCATCCAAATTTTAATTATCAATAGCACAAACATATGTGATTAAAAGTCTCGTTGTTTATATTTCATTTCCAAATACAAGCAATTGTGACTGCAACATAGTAAGCTTCACGGTATCCCTAGTTCTTTCTGCATATTTATAGTTCCTTGGCAATGCAAGAGATCTGCTACCCAATATGTCTGTCAAGCACCTGTTAAGCAGTCCCACAACCCACTCCCCACAGCTGTACTGATGGCAAAGAGGTCAAGAAAATTATTATCTGTAGAGCAGATGAGTGTTTCTGAACTGCTAAGTAAGTCATTTAGCAAGTTCAGGAAATCTATATCCCACAGGTCAAAGTGATATGCCTCTAAGAAATCCAGCATATGTCATCTTGCCTTTATAATTTTTGAGGGCAGAGACATACACATAATATACAACAGGTACAAATGTGTGTGTGTGTGTGTGTGTGTGTGTGTGTGTGTGTGTGTGTGTGTGTGTGTGTATATATATATATATATATATATATATATATATATATTTCACTTCATAATCTCGAAATGCTGAAATACAGAATTTCAGCATTCCGAGACCATGAAGCTGAACCATTCACAATACCGAATCCCACAATCACGAATCCCACAATCACGAACATGTATACATCATACACCACATAACACACAAACCATTCCACCCACAGCACACAAACCAAACAACCCTACACTACATATAAGCAGGGGGGGGCAAGCCCCACCTGCACCCCCCACTTATATATACCAACTCCGAGATCGCACATAACATAAAAAAAAAAAAAAAAACACACCACAGCATTCTCCACTTGCTCGCACACAAATACACATCACACATACATAAACACCAACAAATCAAACACTCACACTCATACTTACACCTCACTACCCTTACCCACACATACAACATACAAAAACACACACACACACACACACACACAAACACTCACCTGCAATTTCAGGCAACCACAACACTACACGCAATGTACCAGAAATACATATGTGCTCATTCGAGATATTTGAATTCACTCTTATGCACTTTCGGCATTCTGAATTTTCAGCTTCATGATCTTGGAATGCTGAAATTCGGTATTTCATATATACACACACACACACACACACACACACACACACACACACACACACACACACACACACTCACACACAGATACATACATGTACACACACACACACACACACACACACACACACACACACACACACACACACACACACACACACACACACACACACAAAGGTATGTCTCCACATTAGGTAGACAGACCACTTTAAACAGTGATGTTTACAATCATCAATCATTTACTTGTTTAGTTTAATATATTAAAAGAATACCTATGTCCTGGATTTCAGAGTTGACCTCTTACTGCAGAGGGAGAACAGCAGTTATTGGAAGTATGCTATTAAAGAAGAGAGACAATTTGAAGGTGCCTGAGACAATCTGCTAAAGAATCCGGGGGACTAAACCTAAAGTGATATGCAGTACAGAGTTTGTGTTATTTTTTTCCATGTCCTGAAGAAGAGTCTGCACAAATGAAATGTTTGTTTTGCTCCCTGTTTTAATAAAAATCCATATTTTTTGATAAAGTGCCTCTGTTGTCTTGCTTTAATACCACTGTGTGCAAATCTGTAATTGTGTCCAGTATATACAAGACTTTAAATTCAACCAAACACCATATAAAAATCAAAACAAGACTTGTGTTACCATGCACAGCCATTTTATGTACAGCAAAGACTAAAATGCCACACTATTTACATGTAAAGGCCCCACTTACAGATGAAACTGTAATCAAGTGTGACATTAAAGTATAACAGACTAGCTTTAGTATTCAAACAGTTGAAAACAATAAAATGAAACAGCTAAAAGTATGCTATAGTACATAATTAAAACTAGTGGCTGTATAAAACATTCTTAAAATAAATGCAACTTAATAAATCTATTACATAAATAAAATGTAAGTGTGAGCGTATATGTGTATATATGTGTGTGTATATGTACATATGGATAGCAGCTGGGTACAACAATCCTGTGTTTCTAAAGGTTAGCCAAACATTCCACTTATGCTGTGCTGATTATGCCATAACAAGGCTGAAACATGCATGTCCATAGCTAGTGGCGTTTGGCTTTATTAGCCTAAATTTGGTCATAACTAGAATTAAAAATAAAACTGTCATGGACATTCAGAATCGTCATGTAGCTGAAACATCTGATGTCCTTAAGGGATCATTTGCATATATCCCATATTACCTCTAAAACAAGAGGTTTAAGGAATCACACAGTGGAAAGTAGCCTTGCTGGATTTTTTTTTTTGCTTTTTACTGATATGTACACAAACACACACACAAAGACATATGGACATAAATATAACGCATGACAAACATTAATGGCAGTATACTAATCACATGGCAACTGACTGTCACTTGTAGCATACTGATTCTGATATAATCTTCCATTAAATATTTAAAAACATATCTTGATATTCCGCAAATAAAGCATATAATGGAATACTGAAGTCATTACAGAAAACACACAAAATATTAAAACAGCATGGCTTTTAGTCACAAACTACTTTTATCTAAGGATGCAAAACAACTTGTGTCACTACACTGAAAACCGATTTTCTCCCAGATGTGCATACTACTCCTACTTTGTAAGTAAGTTTAAAGTAATTTTTTTAGCTCCTACATTGAAAAAAAGGTGTCACAAACTGGGTATAAGCATCTCCTTTTGTGAACCAATAATATTTCAGCCACATTCACAAAGTACAACATGGAAATAAGAATGATTTAAGCAGAAATGACAAAAAATATCTGCATTAGGCTTGCGAGTTGATAAAACCAGTAAATACCATTGTACAATAATTATCAATATTGTTATAGGTTCATAGGTTAGTACTAGGCTATCAGCCCTAGGGCCTACACAAGCCTAGCCATAACAATTCCCTGAATATTTCTTCCCACATTATTTACTTTCCTGGACCCCTGTCTAGCAGGGCGACTAACGTGATCCCTGGGGTGAATTTCCTTTCTCTCATCCAATCGTCAAGGTTCCTCTTGAAGAGGTCCAAAGAGGCACTCTGCTTGACATGTATGGGCAATCTATTCCAGAGTCTGGGGAGTCTCTGGGTCAGGAACCTATCCCTCCAACATGTTTTGTTTATTGTGATGACAAGGTTTAGATCCCTGGAGCGTGTAGCTCTGAGGGATTGGGATTTCTTTAAGTGTAGCATGTCCAACAGCTCTGGGTTTGACATGGCCTTGTATGTTAAGCAGAGATCGCCTCTGAGTAGGCGATATGCGACAGAGTATAGCTGGAGTTTTTAAGGCGGTCAGCATAGGGCATCTGCTTTAGGCCTGTGATTCTTTTAGTGAGGTATTTCTGAGGCCTTTCCAGTTGTTGCAGATGTCTTGAGAGGTACATACCAAATGGGACATTGTATTCTATAATGGGTCTAATGAGGGATGAGTACAGTGGGACAATGACCTCCTTTTTCTGGATGAAAAGCCCTTCGTGATGAGGTGTGCCACATAGAAGGATTTCCTGACTGTTGTGGCGATGTGGTTATCGAAGGTGAGACCACTGTCCACCTGTGTCCCTAAGTCTCTTATCACACTTTCTGTGTTTAGTGTACTGCCACCTATATGGTAATTCATGGATACATGTTTTTCCCAAAGGAGATAACAATACATTTCTTGGCATTGAGCTTGAGCCCATGGCTCTGGCACCAAGCATCTGTTTCTGTAAGGCCCTTTTGTAGAGTATCCACATCATTTGGGGATTCAATAATGGCTCCCAGTTTGCAGTCATCTGCAAACTTTGTTAGCCAGAGTCCCTTAGTGTTGACCTGTACTTCAGAGAAGTAGATGCCAAACAAGAGCGGCCCCAGGACTGAACCCTGAGGTACTCCACTTGTCACTTGTCTGGAGCTGGATTTGGAGTTGGCTACTTTTACAGTGTGGGTTCTATCAGTAAGCCATTTAGCAACCCATTGGGTGACATAGGGATTAATGCCCAACTTAGTAAGTTTATCTATGATTCCAGAGTGGGGATGGTGTCAAAGGCCTTGGCAAGGTCTAGATAGGCTGTGTGGACCACCTTACCCTTGTCCATGGCTCTGGAGACTGATTCAAAGAAGTCAATCAGGTTCAGGAGACAAGATCGGCCCTTCACAAACCCAAACTGGGTGGGGTCCAGTGTTTGAAGGTTGCCAATGTCTTTGTTTATAAGTTCCATGATAATACGCTCCATGGCCTTGCAGATAAGGCTTGTCAGACTGATGGGACGGTAGTTTCCGGGATCCAAGGTGGATCCCCCCTTGTGGACTGGGATAACTATAGCTCTGCGCCACTCAGTGGGCACGAAACCTGAGGTGAGGCTATGATTAAACATGACACTTAGGTGAGGTGCCAGTTCATATTGTAGTTCATGTAGTACACAGCCCAGGATGTCAGCTGGTCCCATGGATGCTGTATTCTTGGCTTTAGAGAGTGCGTTTTGTACCTGTGTGGCCGTTATTACTGGAATTTGGCAATCTTCCGGTATTGAGATGGGCCATTTAGTGGGTGAGAGTGGGGTGAAGTTGGCACTGAATCGATCTGCCAGGATATTGGCAATATCCTTCGGATCAGTATATTTAATGCCATTCTGTTTTAGCTCAGAGCAGATCTGAGCATTGCCATTTAGATTCTTGACATAATTATAGAATGATTTGTGGTTGTCTTTGGAATCTTTGGCAATTTTATTTTCGTAACTAGCTTTGGAGGATTTTATGAGGCATCTCAGTTTCTTACTGAGGATAGTAAGGGAGTTTTTTGCATCCTCGGATGAAAAGTAAAAATCATTATAAAAATATGATAAAATGTATAAAATAAAATATGTAATAAAAATTCAAGTACATATATTTGTGTTGATTATATATAAAAAGAGAGTCATGTGCCTACCATCTATGTTAAAAAATCATGTATCGTAAAAAGCATAATACAAATACTGTGAGATTACATGCACTCATAAAAAAGCAGTGACTAATCTCGCCATTCTTAAAAGCTCTTATACATAAATGAAACACAAGAATGGCAAAGGTTTTTTTGAAGAGTAGGAGGATACAAAGACCGAGATAAATATGTCCCTATTATTAGGTTTTTCAAATGGTGTATTTTGTTTTATTTGTATAGAACACCATTTGTGCCTTCTGCTAGTGTATATGAGTCTTTAGGAGTGACTCGAATAGTTAGTTGTTCCTCATGCCATTCATGTGTTTCGTTTATGTATAAGAGCTTTTATTCTACATATTATATTATATTTTTATAATGCTTTTTACTTGCTGTATTAATGATTTCGCTTAAGCTAATGGATTTTCTCTTTATTGTATTCTGAAAAGAAACTTATGGTTATGCACCTAGCACTTTAAATTGTATTGTGCTTCAGATGTAGAGCCTGTAACCAATCACAACTCATGGAGGGCTTTTTAAAAGTTTGAAGAACTGTGCATATTATTAAAAGTCTGAAGAAGCCTCTTGGCGAAAGCGCTCACTTTGTTCTAAATAAAAGTTTTACTGAAGATTAAGAACTGTCTGATGTGACCTACATCTTTTATTTCATTGTTGGAGTTTCATTACGTTTTATTGCCATAGGGAACAGCGTATATGGTGTTTGGACTACATTTTTATATTTTCTTTACGCTTGTTCCCGTCTCCGCTGGTGTGCTACTCTGCATTGGGATTGTTCTTACCTAGTGTTAGTTGCACTTGGAGAATTTCAGACACATTGTGTTGGCCAACTAGCCTGATGGTGTGAATATCCTTGGTGAATATTGACACTCTTCCACCTTTAGTGTTTCGGTCCTGGTTTGGTGGCCGAAAAGTGTGGTAAGAGATGTAGCCTGGTATTGCAGGGGTGCTCCCTGGAGCCTTGAACCAGGTCTCAGTTACTGCACAGATATCGATGTTCTCCATTTTTAGGAGTGCCTCGAGAGAGTGCATTTTGAGGTTTAGACTTCTAGCATTGAGTAGCATTACCTTCAGATTTTGCATCCTTGTACCTGTTATGGTGGTGGTTTTGTCCTTTGAAGTTTGCCTAAAAAAGGCACTATAGGGGTGGCAAGAACCTTAGCCAGTAACCTGAATCCCAGGGGCGACAGGTGCAGACCATCTCTGGCAAAGCATCGTGGTCTGTCAATCATGTCATCCCAGGCAGACAGATACTGGATCCCCTTTGAATGACACCATAAGCTTAGCCAATAGTTGAAGTCAATCATTTTATCCTTATATTGTGGTATCATTCTGGGCGAAGGCAGGATGCTACTCAGGGCTAGGGTCATACCTGCATGGGCCACATGATCCGAGAGCTCTTTCATGTCTCTCTTCATGTAGTCCAGGGAGGTACGTCTCAAGTCATTCACTCCAACATGGACAACGACAGAGTCATATTTGTACTTGTTGTGGAGTGACTTGAGTGCATGCGTTATGTGGCGGATCCTGGCACCCGACAGGCAGCTGACTGTAACTTTCTCCTTATTCAACCTGGTGAGAGGGACATCAGTGTGCCGGACTATAGAGTCACCTATGACTAAAGTGTTAGGTACATTGTCTTGCCTTAGGGGCTGTTGCTGGGTGGCACACTGGTGTTGTGAACTATGTGACACATTGGTTGTGATTGGTGTTTGTTTGCGTTTCAGCTTCAGAGGTCTTTGTTGCTTGGGCAGGTTACAGTTAAGGGCCTCTGCATATGTGGATTTAGTGTTGCTATATGTGGGTGTTGGTGGTGCGGGTTTAGAAGGGCTATGTGTTGCTTGAGGTGTAGTGTGGGTGTTAACCTTCTCCTCTT
>NC_056747.1:1023093842-1023111342 GCF_019279795.1 Protopterus annectens
CAGATCACAGCTTAATAAAATCCCTCTATAACAGCTATTAAACAGCTTGCCTGGACAGGTCTTAGTAGGTGTGGGAGGACAGGATTACAGCACAATGCAGTTTGACTTAACTTATATCTTGAACAGAATTAAATTAATAAGGGCTAAAAGTAATTTTTGCAGATGCTGCTTAGGGACATGTTGCTCCCACATATCAGCACCATATTAAAGGCAGATAGTAAGAAGGGATTCTGATTTACAGTTATTAAATAAATAAATTAATGAATTGAGCAGAAGTTTCAGGAATAATATCAAGGATTCCAAGGGCAATTTACGGTCATTACTCCGATTCCACGATGATTTCGTAGTGTATCTATACATATAAAAGTAAAAAAAAAGAAGATTCTTAGAACAGAACACTGAAAAAAGTAAACTGGGAGTTTTGCACGCAGTAAATATAAGAAGAAATATTAGGAGATGCACGAGTGTTCTGACCTCAAATGACAGATTCCATGAAATTGCGTTTTTTTTCAACACCATTTAAATTCCAGAATTTTAAGGTACTCTTTTCCAGAAAGGTGGGGAATCAGTACACTTAGTGTGATGGCGCTAAAAAGGAAAACGTGGAAAATGGCAAAATGCAGGTCATAGAGTTGCCAGCAAAAGACTTTCCGCTGCCTGGCAAGACCTCGCCCCACACTCCTATTTGTCCTATTGATACTGGTGGTAATCAGACTGTACCCTAGGTGCATTGTGGTGCTTCTTAGAAATCCCATAATGTGGGCATCTTCTGCCTACCTCTGCCTCACCTCCAAAAATCAAAGCCATTTCACCTATTCACCCACCCCTATGTCAGCCTGTTTTTTTTGAATCGGAAACAAATATAACAAAAAGTAAGGATAAAAATCATTTTCTTAAAATCTTAATTTCCATTGAATGACTTTAATGCAAATCTAAAAACTATGGTTAACTTCTTGGCCCTCCTATTCAATTCTTTGCGGTCTGTCTATTTACAGTATTATTTCTGCAAAAGTAAGTTTAAAAATACAAAAAAAAAAAAAAAAAAAAAAAAAAAAAAACACATAATTTTAGTGTCTCAGCCAAAAAGTTACAAGAATAAAAATGGGTAAACGTTCACAACAAAAGCTGTCCAGTTTGAATCTGACATTTTACAAACTTAGCAGAGGTAACCTCCAGCAAAACCCTAAATACGTTTACTGAATAATATATACAATAGTAGTGCACACATAAAACAATCAAAGCACCTTGGTCTAACAGGCTAAACTGCATTTCTTTTCTGTCCCAGCAATTCCAAGTAAAAGTTATTTAGACTGTTCTTGGCAAACAACAGCATTTTATGTTTCCTGAAAATCACTTCTGAAAAGCAGTTCTTGGGATCCAAGGCAATCTAACACACCCCACAAGTGTATTTGTTTTATCTGGCAAACCACTCTGACCAGTTCAGGGAGACACTTTTTTAAATGCTTTCCGATATTAGCCTTAGTTTATGTGACATATAATAGATGCTGGTTATGAACAAGCAGGCAGTACAAACAATCGGATGCCAGATGAAGTTGTAGGCTGCATGTGGTTCGGTTAACTTCTCAAAATGAAGAGGATGCATTCAATCAACTTTTCAGAGTAAGAATTCTTAGGACAAAGAAAGCTGATGAAAATGAACAAGTGCTAGAAATATTTATTTTTATTAAAATTACTATTTTTAGAGAATGCTGTCAGCTTACTCTGTTTGCACTCGTGAATCCTGGTTAATATGGCCTGTGTGGTCAATGTGGAACTGTCATAGCCAATGTTCTGGTCTAAAAGAGATAGCAATGTTTTGGAAGAATTTTTCTGTCTTAAACACCAGGCTAAATTGTGGGATGAGTTTGAAAAGCATCCATATGTATCGGTCCTCCTCTACCTTGGATAAAAAATAATAATAAATACAAACAAAGAAATAATAAATTCTCATGTTATATGTGTATGCATGGTTATCAGCATACCTAATCATCAGAGCCTGCTGAATTGTCCATAAAATAAACACCCCTCTAACAATCTGTCTTCTGCATACGTGTGTCTCAGCTCTAATAAATCCTTAAGGCAAGTTTATAATGTACAATTCTCTGTGGAAAAGTATCCCACAGTTCCATCTTTACAAAAAGTATTGTCTTCTTGTCTGATCTTAAGTCTACCATCCACATATGGTCTTATTCTATCTCTCTCAGTTCTGTTTAGTATCACCCCCTCATAAAAAAACTCTGCTTTCCTATCCAATCTGCTTTGATTGAGCTTTTAACAATTATTAGTTATACCACATCTGCATTTCATGTCAGTTAAGGGATACCACAGTGCAGCACTTCCTACATACGTTACCACCAAAGTTATACTGCACTTGTTTCTACTTAACTCTGCGCTACTACCACTGATGTAACACACTGAGCATATTCCTGTTAATACCTGTAAGCTGTATCTGACCTCGTCTCAGCATGTCCTGTTACACTCTCTGCAGTCCTGCTCTACACCACACTGAACAAAAACCTGGTGTTTTACTTACCCTGCACTGATCCTAGCTGCTTCTTCTTCCTAACTCTGAAAGAATCCTAGCAACCACACCTTTACAACTGAAATCTGCAAATCCCCTACACATCTAGTTGGTTCCTACATGATATAATAGACATGTAACTGCCATATGGTAGTAGTGGGTGTCAGACCTGAGCTCAACAGCCAAAAAGACAGACAATACTCCAAGGTTCAAAGGAGATTACTAGGATAATGGCTTAATGGCCCTAACAAGCCAGCCAATATAACCTGATATTGGCTAGGCAGCCTTGTATGAGGATGTAGTAGTGCCCCCACACTCAGTCTTTACATATATCACCTCTGGGGTTGCAAAAACTTGTAGAAAATTTAAACTATTTAAAAAAAACAAGAATCCCACATGTCTCTTTTCTCAGTTGTGTAACCTCATAGCACAGCAGAGCACCTGCAATAAAATACGCTCTGATGTGCTAAAATGCTGACAGTCTGTAAAAGCAATACAACAGATAATTTTGATGTTTAATTTAAAGCACATGATAAACAGTAATGGTCTCAGTTGTACCACATTCACACACTGCTAATGGACATCTGACCCTATCTTCTGTTCATTTTAATGGAAAGTGCTCAGCTAACAACCTGCTTTTTACTAGTCTTTACTGAAATTACCTTCTGTCTCACTGATATCCTTCTTTTACTTCAGTCTAATCTATAGGTTCATAGGAAGTTACTAGACTAATGGGTCTAGGGGCTTTACAAGCCTAGCCATGTTATATTCATATTCCAGAGCAAGTCTATGATCAGCACCGACTGCCCCTGTCCATGAGTGACATAGGTGCCACCCCCTGGGTGAATTTACTGTCTCCCATCCTTTTGTCTAGGCTGCACTTGAATAGGGATATTGAGGTGCTCTGTTTCATGTGAATTGGGAGTTTATTCCAGAGCAGCATCAATCAATGATAGATATATCTGTCTCTCATCTCTCCAGCATGTTCTCTTAATGTCACAGGCTAGGTTGAGATCCCTGGAGTGAGTGACTCTTGTCCCATTTGTGGATGTGCAGCATTTCCATTAGGGCAGGGCCAGAGACTGCCCTGTTGACCAGGCACAGGTTGCCTTCCAGCAGCCTGTAGGATACAGATTACAGTGACAGGGCTTTCAGTCTTTCCATGTAGGTCATGTTTTGGAGGCCCTGAATTTTCTTGGTGCAAGACCTATGTGATCTCTCCAGCTGCTGCAGGTCTTCGGTGAGATACATGCAAAAGTGAGAATTGTACTCTGTTAGTAGTTTGATGAGGGTCGAGTATGGAGAAATTATCCATAGTCTTGGATGTGATGCCCTTACTTATGAGATGCGCAATGTCGAAGGCTATCCTTACCACTGTGGACACATGGTGATTGAAGTTTAGATTGCTATCAACCTGTGTTCCTAAATCTTCACTACTGGGTTTGAGCTTAGGGAGGTGCCGTCAATATTGTAATTTGTGGGGTTTTCCTCTTTGCCAAAGGGAATAATAATGCACTTTTTTGCATTTAGTTTTAGTCTGTGGCTTTGGCACCAATCATTTGTCTGTGTTAGCCCCTTTTGTAATATTTTAACATCATTTGGGAACTCAGTGATTGTGCCCAGTTTGCAACTATAAGTGAACTTGGTAAGCCAAAGACCATCTACTTTCACCTGGACTCCCGAAAAATAGATTCCAAACAACAGAGGGCCCAGCACAGAGCCTGTTGGTTTCAGCTTCACCAATCACCTTTTTCAGGAAGGCTGGTCAACTTTTTTCCTCATGTTCTGTCACTAATTATTTATTTATATCTGTTAGCCAGGTTTATAAACTTGTAAGGACTCTTTTCAGACATGACCCATGCCTCACATACTTCCTTTTACATACCTCAGAACTGTCACCCTCGCTCATTTTCAAAATATGCCCCTTTCCCTATGCCCTGGATTTTGATGATTTGCTTAAAGAATTTGAAAGCTTTGACTTTTAAACTTTCTGGTTGTTCTTCATTGAACGTCTCCAGGCTCGTGTATGTTTCCATACAAAGATGCAAAGGCATCAGACTCAGACTGTTTCTGAAGATGAGGGAAGACAGATTCAGCCATCTCCATGCCTTTTTTTGAGGATTGCCTGGCACTGGAGTTGAGAGGATTAAGGTTTTGAGCTTATTCATCCTGTACTCCAGGGCTCAGCTCCCTCAGCTTCCTGTTGCTTCTGCATAACTCCGAACACTAGACAGTGGTCCTAGATCACCCCAAAGAGAGAATTGTGTCTTTTGAGTTTCTCCTGGTTAAACAAATCATCATCTTCTTTCAGCTGTTCCCATTAGGGGTCGCCACAGCAGATCACCTGTTTCCATTTCTTCCTGTCCTCTGCATCTTGCTCTGTCACACTAACCACCTGCATGTCCTCTCTCACCACATCCATAAACCTTATCTTAGGCCTTCCTCCTAGGACCAAGTTCACCAGTTCATGCCCTAATGCTGGAATGAATGAGCCAATTAATCCCACAAAAAGGAATGGCTGGACCAGAGCGCTCTCACTTATTTTGGGGATACCTCGTGTTCGTGAAAAATTATGGACAAGAACATGAGCAGAACTTTCGGTGTATTGAGCTGCAACTTGTGTAATCCGCTTTGCAAAACCTGACTCACAAAAAGATCGCTGCTAAAAATGATTCACTAAAAAAATAAGCGGACAAGGTTACTAGTGTTTTTAATACATTTTAATGACAAATTATGAGAGGGTGGGGTAGGGTATGATCTGACCTACATGGTTACAATAGTTCATGTCTCTGGCTGCACAACAGAATGAAATGACATTACAACTCAAAAGATAAAGTGCTCAAAGAAAAAAACGGATTAGAAATTAGGTCTAAACAGATAAAAATAATGAACAGAAGACACTGAATATATAGTGGCTGTACAGTTCATGACAAATAGCTGTATATTTGCAGTATACTTGCCTCACATGCAGAGCTGGGTCAAGCACTAGATGACAGGACCCCGTGGTTACGTGGGCCTACTCTGGCCAGAAGGCTTCAACATTAAAAAATAAATATTTCTTAACACCGTGGTGGCAGCATCTTCTCCTTTAAGGAGTACCATACGTATGTCACACATACGCACACCAAAGTAGATGTAAACCCATTCTGCACTTGTGTGTGGAATTTAAACTAGCCATTCTGTTTATAGAAAAGGTAAGTGTGTGTGTGTTTGTGTGTGTATGTTTGTATATAATTTAAACTACTGGTTCTGATGTTTCTGTATGAGAGAGAAAGTGTGTCTATGCGTATGTATGCATGTACGTAATTTAAACTAGCCATTCAGTTTGTATGACAGATAGTCTGTTTATTGCTGTATGACAGAGAAGGTGTGTTTGTGTGTGTGCATTGCTGTGTGAGAGGGTAGGTGTATGTGTGTGTGCTGCTTTGTGAAAGCAGAGAGAAGGTAGGTCTTTGTGAGACAGTAGGTGTGTGTGTTGCTGTGTGAGAATAGAGAGAAGGTAGGTGTGTGAACAAGAAGAAGGTTTTGTGTGTGTGTGTGTGTGTGTGTGTGTGTGTGTGTGTGTGTGTGTGTGTGTGTGTGTGTGAGTGAGTGAGAGAGAGAGAGAGAGAGAGAGAGAGAGAGAGAGAGAGAGAGCAGACAGAAGGTATGTGTGTGCATGTGTTTTTAACACAACCTCTGAATTGTCCAGATTTAGCCTCATAATTTTGGTCTGTTTCTCATAAAATTTGTGTTTTTCTGGCAAATCACAGAGAACTGAACTCATTAAATAAGCATATACATATGAGTTTCAGACTTCATATCCTTCAGAAAATGCATAGCAACACAAATTATGTTATTCTAGCAACTTTCTAAGTTAATATTTGCAACATTTAAAATCTATCCCTATTTTTTGGGCCATTGTATCCCCATTATTTTAGGCTTTGCATAGATTTCTAACATTAAGAGGTTGGGAAGTATTCATACCTCTCAACTGTTCAGACCTTTGCCTCTTATTTTTAGCCTATTCCTCATAAAATGTGTGGTTTTCTGGTAAATCGCTGAGGACTAAAGTAGCTAAATAATGTCATACATTTAAGTTTCAGAATTCATTTCCTTCAGAAAATGCATGCTAAGTCAAGAACAATATTTATAATCTGTCCCTACTTCAGGGACTTTGTCCACACACCCATTATTTTAGGCTTTGTCCAGATTTTTTGTGCTAAGAGGTTGAGATATGGAGGTATGGTATGTAATGTTCTAGTTGGGGGGGGGGGCAGGTTAGCCTATTAACTTGATCAGGCTTGTCCCTGTACCAGACTGCTGAATTAATTGTGAGCTTCAGTGGACACAACAACTTGAATCCTCTACACCAACTACCAAACTGCTGAAGGAATTGTGAGTTTCAGTATTCACAAGAGCCTGAAGCCTCTACACCAACTACCAGACAGTTGACGGAATTGTGAGTTTGAGTTTCAGTACATTTTGAGGTAATTATGAGTTACAGTGCACTTTCAAGGGATTATGAGTTTCAGTGCATTTTCATGGAATTGTGAGTTTCAAATGAAGAGAGGTTTACTGTTGCTCATGCTAAGTCTGTTTTCAATGTGCAACTAATGGTTTTGTTTAGCAAATGGCAGTCACTGTTTGTGATGTAGAATTTGAAAGCAGGGTTGGTAACATAATTGCCTTTGGTGCAGAAGGCTGTGGATTCTGCTCCCACATCATGTAGATGGAGTGCTGATATTGCAGTGCCCTTTTGCTTATGGATTATTTTGTGCATTTTAAGGGGGGATAGGGGTTTTAGAAACCTGAGTTGTGCCCTCCTTTGTATGAGGTGCCTAGTAACTATGAACTTGTCAGTTTGTAAGTCATTGCCTACTACAATATTACCAACTTACCAGTTTTTTTATGTAATATAGGTAATTAATTCTTCAAGGACAACAGGTACTGAACTTGTAGTTGAAAAACTGAAATGTAAAGTTTGCCAGTAGCAAACTCTTCATTGGTTACAGATCTCTTTAATGTGGAATTATTCGGATGACTTTTATTTCTGCAGAGATTGTGCTTATTGACGGACACTGGTGGATTGTAATGATGGAAGTTTGTGTGGTCTTTTTGGTTAAAATGTTCTGAAATGGACAATTTTGTCATTATTGGGTCATACAGTTTGTTTCATTGCTTACTGGAAAAATGTTCAAAACTACAAATTTGAAACACACTCTAACAAGTGGTGCTGTATTATACAAGGAATATAATTTATACAATCAAGAAGGTGAATCAAAGAATACAAGCATGTATGCATAACCCTAAAAATGTGTGCAAGGAGCCTATGGTTTGAAAACAGCCTAAAGGTAAACTTACTTCTCCACTGGCCAGATACATTTTATTTGAATGTGGGTTTTAATGCTGTTTCAATGAATGCAAGTTTCAACGGCAGAGAAGTTTACTGCTCATGCTAAGTCTGTTTTCATTCTGAGACTGTATTGTTTGTTTAGCAAATGGCTATCAGCGTTTGTGCTATTTTTTTTCAATATCTGTAATCACTGTAGAAGTAAATAAGAAATCAGTATGCACAATGATAGGTTTGAACAGTGTTTATGGCAACTGGGGAGAAGTAGCCAAGTAATGGAACACTGGAATGTCGGGGGAGGGCTGCTGCAGGAAGGGGTGCTCTGGGTGTGTGTGTGTGTGTGTGTGTGGGGGGGGGCAATCTATTACCCTGCCTAGGGCCCCATTTGACCATGATACCACTCTGCTCACATATGTGGTTTTATGTAGATAAGATGATCTGTGCTCAACTAAGGAGTTAAAAGCTAACAAAACTCAGCACATCAGAAGGACATGTACTGCCTTTTGTTCTTTTACTGTATCTGGAACAGCCCCAGCAAGTGTGTGTGTTGAGGGGGGGGGGGGCTTCTTATGTACTCAGACTTGTGTTTTGACTTTAGGGAAGGTTCACGGCTGTAAAACACCGTGTCTGACCTTTTTTCCCTTTTCTTTTTTGCTGCTATTAAAAGTCTGGGTAGTAACTATCCTTGAACATTGCAGGAATCACCCAAGCATTTCCATTAAATGCTAGCAGAAATGTGGTTGTAGAATTCAGAGACAGGCTGTGGTATTTTTAGCTCCATGGTGTCTCCTTCCAAAATAGAATTTATGACCTGCTGTCCTTGTACCACATTACATAAAGACTTTAGTCCATGGTCAGGCAACTTATGGCAATGCCTGTAATAAAGTGAAACACTGATGCACCATTAACTATATTCAGTATCAGAACAGTGTGACTTAAATTTATCCAGCAATGTTCCAGAACGCAGATCACATCACTGGCTTTTAATCTCCTCTGTAGTACACTAAAGGCATCATGCTATTAACAAGAAGTATAGCTCTCAAGACTTTTCACTTTCATGTAGTAATAGATTGATTTTAAAAGCTTTTCACCACCTTTTACATCTAGCAGTATGTCTTACAAAAATTTATTAGCTAAATCTTAAAGCATTATTCACAAACTGTGTATATTCTAACAACTTTTATAAGCGATACTTAATAGTGTTACTGTAGATATGTACTGCACTTATGTGTGTTTATATCTTGATATAAGTAGGTTTTAATAAAAGCAGGCATTAGTATCCAGTTCACCTTCCTGCCACATAATCTTAAAAATAAATACACAAAGTGCACACAATGTCCCATTACAAGTTCCAGGAAAAAAGACCTCACACAGTAATAAAATAAAGCATGTATTAACATATGCTGCCACCATGAACCAGAAAATGTCTGGATGCTTTTCACTTACTACATCTTAAGGCTGAAATGGAAACATCAAGAGGAACAGAACCTTCTGTTACATAATCCTCAGAATAAGTAATACAGAATGCTATGCAGACTTGGAGCAGCCACAAACTGGAATCAAACCTTATCTGACACCGGAGCTGAGGATGGAGAAGCCAAATCAGAGGGACCTTCCCAACAAGGGAGAGAGAAGGGAAAAAAGCCACTAACTAATGTAGCGCATCTGCAGGTGTAGCTGAAGAGATATGGGTTCCTTCTTACCTGACTCTGGTGACACCCCTATTAGGCCCAACACACCAAGCTGGCAACAGGGACAGATTTTATTCTAGGTGACACATCTAGTTTAAAAAGGCAATATCACAACCATAAACAAATTATTTCAACAGTGCACCAGTTAGCAATAAGTCAAGGTGAGAATATGCATGCAATGAAAACATACATTCACCCTCTTCCCCAGAACTCAACAGAAGAAAGTCTTGACATTCAAACATGCACAAAGAAAGCAATATCAATGAGTAGTAAAGCTTTATAATGCAGCAATCCAAACACAAAAAATGCAATGTCATTAAGCAATAAAAGAGTTATAATACAACAATACAGATATGAGAAAATGCAATGTTATTGAGCAGCAAAATTCTTGAAGACAGCAGTACTAACATGAGCAGAATGCAATGTCATTGAGCAATGAGGATTTAGAATGCAACAATACAAATATGAGAGAATGCAATGTCATTGAGCAGTAAAGATTCTTTAAGGCAGCAGTATTAACATGGCAACATGCATTATCATTGAACAATAGAGATTTATAGTGCCACAGTACAAATATGAGAGACTGCAATGTCATTCAGCAGTACTAACACCCTCTACCCCCTTGATCAATTCTAAACAGACCAACTATGAAACATTCTATTATATCCTGTTCACTGGCGAGTGACTATTTACAGTCTTGCTGCAGTTTGATCGTATATGGATCCAAGTTATTTGTAATCCACAAAGCATTAAGGGGGGGGGGGACCACAATCTTATAAAAATATAAAGATAAAGTCCAAACAGGAAAACCTCACCAAAGACAACCGCTCACAGCAAACAGCAACACAAGTCCATAAAAAGCAGTTGCCACCAGTATGAAAAAGTATTTATTTGTCACTGGTACAAAACAGAAAGTACAAAAATAAAAGGAGTAAATAAAAATCCAAGAACAGTAAGCGTTTTAGGGTTGGTACCCTTCTTCGGACAATTCATTACAGATACAGGAAATCATTTAAAACCCTTCACAGCCAATCAACGTTCAATATTGAGTCCGCCTTTTCTTCAGGGTGGGCTTAATGGGAATGACCTCATTGAGGCCAGTAAATCTGTGTGCTGTTAAATCTGTAATCCACCTAGTTTCTTCACACTTGGTCCTATTCACAATATCACCCCCTCTGTTCCCTTTGGATATCAGCCTGATAACCATGAATTTAAAACTGTGACCTGCAAATGCTGATGCATGCCTAAAAAAAGCATTATGCTCATTTTTCAGCCTAATGACTGACAGGTGATTGAAGATTCTGGTTTTAACATGCAATTGGTCATTCCTATATAATAACAGTTGCAGGATTGACATGTGGCTAAATATATGACATTCGTAGATCTACAGTTGGCACTCACAGCAAAATGATAGTTTTTTCCAGTGCTGGGGTGGTTAAACTCAGTATCTGAATTAATATAGCAACAAGCTTTACAGGAACCACACAGTCTGGTCCCCTTCCTTGTCACTATATGTCTATGGACATCTCTACCTTTATTGCTTAACAAGTCTTTTAGATTTTTGTTTCTCCTAAAGCCAGAATATGGCATGGTACCAGCGATTGCACTCAATTTTCTCATCAGAAGCTAGTATCTTCCAGTTATTTCTGATTATATCACAAACCCAAGTGAAAGAACAGTACAGGGAAATGATAACAGCTTTAAAACACCTACTGCTTTCATACAGCAATGCACACTTAACTGCTTGTTTTTTAAAACAATTAGTCCACCAAAGGTACACTTGGCTTTTGGCCACTGTCCTGTGGCAGAACTAACTATATTACAGCTTTCAGAATTATAAAATGCTTTGCACACTTACACCCCCCACCACCTTTTTTGTGGCACTTTGCACCACAGTCTACGAATCATCAGGCTCCACTCAGCTAGTCAATCCATTTAATTTCCAATAAAATGGTTAAGGGTTGAATGGGAGGGGACATCATCTAAACAACCATTGGGGACAGTTTGCATTCTTCTGTTTTACCCGTAATTAATATCCAGCAAAAATGCTTAGCCTACTTAGATTACCTTCTATCTTTAAAATTAGGTCTCCATTTTTCTACTGTATAAATAACCAATATTTGAATTGGTAATATTGCTTGCAATAGCTAATCAGCATTTTGCAGTACAGTAAGGGTCTGTAAGCAGAAAAGGTAAGTATGCTTATATTCATTTTGCAGAAAAAAAAAACAAGCTGCAGAGCTACTGCTGTGAACTACATACTATACAAAGAGCAACAGCTAGAGGAAAAATGTCAAAGAAATTAGCAGCAACAGTAAAGTGGATGGAAGAAATTCCAGTTAACAAGCAAGCACAGAATGTGCCACAGCACACAGATGGCATTTGTATGAGGTTATAGGCTTGATTCCAGGTCAAGTCAAAATGCCTACCTCACTGCAAGGTACTATGACACACAACTAGGTTGTATTTCTTATTTCTACCATAATCATTTATTATGAAGGTATCAGATCCTGTTAAATACAACAGCTCCTGAAAGTGGCCTCCCACACATTAATTTGTGTGCAAAAGGCTCGTTTTTCATACTGTGCTAATCCAAAGCCAACACTTAAAACTCTGGAAAAAATAGGAACAGGATTCAGGTATTACTAATGTTTATTAAAAAATGAAACAAGCAATTGAGCTATGTATTGAAGTTTCAAAATCTTAACAAAAGAAGTGAAGGCTAGTACTATTTGAAGATATGGTACATGATTCCCCTTCCCAAACAATTATCTGAAAAAATGAGGCAGGCCTGAAGCTGGGGATCCTTCTTCAGCAGCAGTATTCTCCTAGGGGATTTCATAGCTAATATGATCTGGTTTTAAACATCAATTAAACAGTCCTGTGAAGAAATTCTTCCTTCCGTATACTATTACTGCTGATTCATTTTCCTTTTCCTGAGCTTTCTACTTTCTCAGCTATAAATGTTTTTAAAACTACATGAACAAGACCTGCTTGCATGATTCATTCAAGTCAGATATGCTGCATTAAAATCCAGTCTAATAATGAAATGTCAGGGTAATATTAGCTTGCTTTTAATGAATGAGTTATCACTATTTAGCAGTTGAGGGGGGGATTACAGAACAATCACCTGTCCTACGTTATCCATAACTAGTTAACTAATTATGATTGAATTTCATCAGAGCTGGATGTGGTCCTTAGAGTGGGTCAGCTGCTCAAGTCTTATTTTAATATTCCCTTAGCAAAATGCATGTTACAGACAGCCTTATTTTTAGAATATTAATCTCTCTCCTGCTTTGTTTATGATGTTCTACAGCAAACGTTTACCACATTTTTCTTCTGCTTTGCCTGAAAATGTGTACAGATGTTCTTCGTGTTTCACTGTTGCAGTCATAACTGTAGGGTATTCCTGCCGGCAGGCAGCCCGAGGTCGGCCAGAATTCCAAAGTCTGGGTCCGGCGTCGGCTGTACCAGCAAGTACCCTGACGTCAGAACGTAGAGGTATAAAGCTGACAGCCGACGCCATCTTCCCAGTCTTTCTTGTCGGGCGGTGGAAAGCAGCTCGCAAGTTGTTGGTTGGCGGATTCTGAACAACGTGGTTTGCTTGTCGTCGGTCCGAAGATTTTTTCTTCTCTTCTCAAGCTAAGTAACCCATTGGGGAAACCTTTTTCTTGTTCCTCCAATGTCAGAAAAAGTTAATAATTGTATATCGTGTGGAAAACAAATACCTCATAAAGATTTCCACTCTTACTGTCTTCCTTGCTTAGGCCCTGACCACGACGTTTCTTGCTGTCGGTTTTGTGCCAGGTTTAATTCTCGTACGATTAAGCGTAGGTACGATTGGGCCTTGAATTATTTCGGTAGACGGTTCAATTATAGGATGTCATCGGATACTTTACCGACAACCGGAATTCACAAAAAACGCAAGGAAAAGGATAGGCCTCCGAGGTCCAAACAGGATACTTTGCAGCCGGAGCCAGCTTCGGGTTCGGCTGTCGTCAGTGAGGTGCTTTTGCAGCCCCTGTCGTCAGCCACTTCGGAACCGATGGCCGACACGGACTCCCATGGGGAGCCAACTAGGCCCAGTATTTTATCTGCTGCAGGACCTTCGGACGTCGCTCCTTCAGATGGGTCCGGAACCGCTGTGCAGATACCGGCTTCTGAAGGGGTTTTCAGGCCTTCTCACATCACCATTTCTACAAAGGCAAAGTCAAAGACTCCTGTTAAACCAAGGGTTTCTTCTCAAGCTTCTTCGGATTCAGCTCCCAAGTCCCAGAAGCAATTATTAAAGATGGCTGAAGATTTGCTTACTGTGATTAGGGGTTCTCACCCTCCTCCTGAAAAAAGGCCTAGACAGGATATTCCTTATGATTCCTCTGATCAGGCTTCTGTGTCTTCAGTCTCTTCCTCGGATCAGGATTATTCTTTTCCTCCTTATGAGGATTCTGATGCAGAGGACTCTATTCCCTCTGCTTCTCCCCATGAAGATTTTTCTTTTGGGGAAACCTTGCATGAGATGAGAGAGCATTTTCATTGGGAAGGTCAGGATTATTCCGCTTCCAAGAAGAGACTTAGGGAATTTCTCCTTCTCCCACAACACAGACCTTTGGCTATTCCTCCTGTTCTTGATATTGTGGATGATGCCTTCTCTGAAGCTACCCTGAATCCTGATTCTTGTCCGCCTGCTCCTTCTAAGCCGGATAGATTTTATAGAGTTCCTGATTCCCATCAATTTTTGTTCAAGAACCCTGCTGCAGATCCTGAAACTATTTCTCAGGGTTCCAAGGCTGCTAAGGCAGCTTCATCTAAAAATCCTATTCCCTCTGAAAAGGATTCTCGTGCCTTGGACAGATGGGGCAAAAAGGTGTATACTTCTGCTACTCTTTCTATTAGAGCTTTAAATTGCCAGTTTCATATGTTCAAGTATCAGCAATTTCTTTTGTCTGTTTTAAAACAAAAACTTTCTACCTTTCCTGCATGTGCAGAGGACAAGGAATTATAGGATGTACTGCATGCAACTGAACAAGTTAGTTAACATAGTTTACATTGTGGTTTTGATGCCTTGGAGGCTTCTTGTAGGGCCACAGCCTCTGGTACTGTTATCAGGAGACACGCTTGGCTTCGAGAGCAGAATTTACCTGAGCAAGTTAAGGCTAAATTGTTAGATGCCCCTGTTCAGCATGATGTTTTGTTTGGATCTAAAGCTGAGGAGGTTATTAAAAAGATGGAGGATAAAGCAAAATCTATGCAGACTGTTAAAGATTTCTTACAAGTTCAGCCCCCTAGATTTTCTAGAAATTGGCCCTCCAAAAATTGGTCCTTTCCCACGTCTGACAGGCCTCAAAGGGGAAGATATAGACACTCCAGAGGTCGGGCTCAGGCTCAGGCCTCTTACAAGTCCAGACAATGGTCTGCTTCATCCCCTAGAAGGGGAGAAGACAGATCTCAATCACAAAGGAAGCAGTCCCAATGACTCTCTCGACTGGGCTACAGGTCCTCTTTACCTGGAAGCCCCTCTTGGAGAAAAACTTTCTCTTTTCTACCAAAACTGGACTCATATTACCAAAGACAAATGGGTTCTAGACGTGATTTTAAGAGGTTACAAATTCCACTTTCATACTCTGCCAAGGTCTATCGGTTGGCCAGATCTGCCAAAACATCAATGGTCAGAGGCCTTAAATCAAGTGGACAGTTTATTGACCATGAGAGCCATAGAGCCTGTTCCACTTTCAGAGATGGGAAAAGGTTTTTACTCAAGACTATTTCTGGTCCCAAGAAAACAAAACTCATGGAGACCTATTCTGGACCTTTCAGTATTAAACACCTTTCTGGAAATTCCAAAATTCAAGATGCTTACTCTACAACAACTTCTTCCAATGCTCTCCCAGGATGCTTGGATGGTGACATTGGATTTAAAGGAAGCCTACTTGCACATTACCATCAGGCAGGAACGCAGAAAATACCTCAGATTCAAGGCAGGTTCGAGGCACTTTCAATTCTCTGTATTGCCCTTTGGCTTATCTACTGTGCCCAGAGTCTTTACCAAGTGCCTGGCTCCAGTAGTAGCTTATTGCAGACTCCAAGTGATTCAAATTTACCCCTATCTGGACGACTGCCTTATTCAGGTGGACAGCAAAGACCTTCTACTTCAGCATCTGCATTTTGTTCAACATCTTCTCATTCTACTGGGATTTTCAGTGAACACAAAAAAGTCACATTTGATCCCCTCTCAGCAAATGATCTTTTTGGGAGCTCTTCTAAATACAAGCTTGCAAAGGGCCTTCCTCACTCCAGAAAAACAACTACAGCTGGCCTCAATTTTCAAATCCTTGGCTACTTTAACTCAGCTCACTGCAAGGAAATTCCTGCAGGCATTGGGCTACATGGCTTCTTGCATCCTGTTGATTCCAAATGCAAGGCTTCATATGAGAAAACTTCAATGGTACCTAAAGAGCGTATGGTCACAGCATTACCACAGTCTGGACACAATGATTCCACTGATCCCCTGCCACCAAAAGGAGTTCCTTTGGTGGTCCGGGGCTTGTGCTTTAAACGAAGGGAATCCCTTTCGTCTGCCTCAACCTTCTCAGATCATAACCACGGACGCTTCAGATTATGCTTGGGGAGCTCATTTTCTAGATATTTGCCAGCAGGGCTCTTGGACAAAGAAGCATCTTCTCTGGCACATCAATTTGAAGGAAATGTTGGCAGTCCAAAATGCTCTTCTAGCCTTCCAGAATCTTTTGAATCCAGGGCCTCTTTTGATTCGTACAGACAATACCACAGTCATGTGGTACATAAACAAGCAAGGAGGCTCTCACTCTTACCCCCTTTGCAGACTAGCCATGAATTTATGGGACACAGCTCTAAATCTGAATCTGCATCTTCAAGCTCAATTCATTCCAGGAAAACAGAATCTCTTAGCAGACAGTCTAAGCAGAAACCTTTTGGATCCTCACGAATGGATGCTGGACCCCAGCTTATTCAGCAAGATTACTGCAGTTTGGGGTTGTCCTCAGACAGATCTGTTTGCATCCCATCTGAATCATCAGTTGCCTCTCTTTTGCACCAGGTCCTTCCACAAAACAGCTTGGAAAGTGGATGCCCTGTCATTCAGCTGGAGGAATCTTTCGGGATATGCCTTCCCTCCTCTTCCTCTTCTGCCTTGGGTGTTACTGAAAATAAAACAGGACAAACCCAAGATTATCATTCTGATAGCTGCAAATTGGCCTCGGCAGTTTTGGTATCCAACCTTAAAACACCTATTCTTGGAACCTCCTTGGATTCTACCACTGATCCCTTCTCTTCTGTCCCAGCATCAGGGTCAGATGCTACACTCTCAAATCAAGACTCTATGCCTGACAGCTTGGCTCTACAAGGGCCTTTGATTCCTTCTGCTCTTCCCAAACAAGTTTTGGATGTTCTTTTAGAAGCTAGGCGGCCTAGCACTAGAAAATCTTATGCTTCTAAATGGAAAAGATTTTGTATTTGGATGCAGGACCGAGGTTCCAACCCTCTTTTGCCTGATATTTCCTCCATTTTGCTTTACCTTTCTGACCTTTTGCTGAAAGGCCTCTCATTTTCATCCATCAAAATTCATGCTTCTGCTATCTCGGCTCATTTCAACACTGGTCCTCCCATCTTTTCTCACCAGCTGGTGAGACAATTTTTGAGAGGGGCTAAGAATTTAAGACCTCCCAGAATCCCTCCTGTTCCTGCTTGGGATCTTAATTATGTCTTGGAGAAACTTACTTTGCCTCCTTTTGAGCCTGCTGCGGCTTCGGATATCAAGTTCTTATCCTGGAAGACAGCTATTTTATTAGCATTGACTTCTGCCACAAGGGTTTCAGAGTTGCAAGCTCTCATGGCTGTGGAACCATATATTATCTTCCACCAAGACAGAGTTTCCTTGAGGACCAATCCAACATTTATGCCTAAGGTGATTTCGAAGGTGGC